>NC_133327.1:573706235-573973735 GCF_042186555.1 Aquarana catesbeiana
CTGGACCAATTTTATTTTCCTTTTTTTCCCCTCTTGCTATGGAGGGTGGATGGAGCAGGGGAGGAGAGACGGGAAGGAAAGGGAAAAAAATACAGTTCACTTAGCAAATCGTAACTTAACCACTTAAGGACCGGAGCATTATGCTGCTTAACCACTTGACAACTGGGCACTTAAACCCCCTTCCTAACCAGACCAATTTTCAGCTTTCGGTGCTCTCATATTTTGAATGACAATTACTCAGTCATGCAACACTGTAGCCATATGAAATTTTTGTCCTTTTTTTCACACAAATAGAGCTTTCTTTGGGTGGTATTTAATCACCGCTGGGTTCTTTATTTTTTGCGCTATAAAAGAAAAAAGACTGAAAATTCAGTAAAAAAATGAAATTTTCTTTGTTTCCGTTATAAAATTTAGCAAATTTAGTAATTTTTCTTCGTAAATTTTGGCCACAATTTATACTGCTACATATCTTTGGTAAAAATAAGTACAAATCGGTGTAAATTATTTGGTCTTTGTGAAAGTTATAGAGTCCAAAAGCTATGGTGCCAATATCTGAAAATTGATCATACCTAAATTACTGACGGACTATCTATATTCTTGAGACCCTAACATGCCAGAAAAGTACAAATGCCCCCCAAATTACCCCTTTTTGGAAAGAAGACATTCCAAGGTATTTAGTAAGAGGCAGGGTGAGTTTTTTGAAGTTGTCAATTTTTCCCACGATTCTTTGCAAAATCAAGATTTTTTTTTTCTTTTTTTTTTTTCCACAAAAATGTCATATTAGCAGGTTATTTCTCACACACCGCATATGCATACCACAAATTACACCCCAAAACACATTCTGCTATTACTCCTGAGTACGGCAATACCACATGTGTGAGACTTTTACACAGCGTGGCCACATACAGAGGCCCAACATGCACGGAGCACCTCCAGGCGTTCTGGAGCACCCAGGCCAATTCTGACATTTCTCTCCTAAATGTAAAAATCATCATTTATTTGCTAGAAAATTACATAGAACCCCAAAACATTATATATGTTTTTTTTTAGCAAAGACCCTAGAGAATACAATGGTGGTTGTTGCAACTTTTTATCTTGCCAGGTATTTGCGCAGCAATTTTTTGAACGCTTTTTTGGGGGGAAAAAACAGTTTTGTGCTTTAAAAAAAAAACAAAAACAGTAAAGTTGGCCCAATGTTTTTGCATAATGTGAAAGATGAAGTTACGCCGAGTAAATAGATACCTAACATGTCATTCTTCAAAATTGCAAACGCTCGTGGAATAGCGCCAAACTTCGCTACTTAAAAATCACCATAGGCGACGCTTTAACATTTTTTACTGGTTACATGTTTTGAGTTACAGAGGAGGTCTAGGGCCAAAATGATTTCTCTCGCTCTAACGTTCGCATCGATACCTCACATGTGTGGTTTGAACACCGTTTTCATATGTGGGCGGGACTTACGTGTGCATTCCCTTCTGCATGCGAGCACACGGACAGGGGCACTTTAAAAAAATTTTTTTTTTTTTATTGTTCATTTTACTTTATTTATTTTAGTTTGACAGTTTTTTCCAAAAAAAAAAATTTTGATCACTTTTATTCCTATTACAAGGAATGTAAACATGCCTTGTAATAGGAATATGGCATGACAGGTCCTCTTTACAGTGAGATATGGGGTCAATAAGACCCCACATCTCACCTCTAGGCTGGGAAGCCTGAAATAAAAAAAACAAAAAAACCAAAAAAAAAACGATCCTGGCTTCGATCGTAGTGGTGAGGCGGTAGAAGCACCGGAGGGCGGCGGGAAGGGGGGGAGGTCCCCTCTCGCCTCCCATAAGAACGATCAAGCAGTGGAATAGCCGCTATGATCATTCCTATGGTGTAGGGAATCGCCGGCTGAAAAAGATGATATCTGAATGATGCCTGTAGCTGCACCCATCATTCAGATATCCCCACACAAAATCAAGGACGTCGTATGATGGCCGGCGGGCAGGAAGTGGTTAAAACACATTTTTTTTTAACACAAAGTTGTCCATTTATACAATATTTCGAACACATAGCATGTACATACCAAAAATGACACCCCGAAATAGATTCTCCTACTTCTCCTGAGTACGGCGATACCCCATGTGTGAGACTTCCACAGCCTGGCCACATACAGAGGCCGAGTACAGCTGAATATGGCCGAGCATGGCTGAGCATGGCTGCGCATGGCAGGGTATCGCCGAGTATGGCTGGGTATTGCAGGGTGTTGCAGAGTATTGCGGGGTGTTGCAGAGTATTGGAGGGTGTTGCGGAGTAGTACAGAGTATTGCAGAGTATTGCGGGGTGTTGTGGAGTAGTGCAGAGTATTGCGGGGTATTGCAGGGTATTGAAGAGTATTGTGGGGTGTTGCGGAGTATTGTGGGGTGTTGCGGAGTATTGTGGGGTGTTGCGGAGTATTGCAGAGTATTGTGGGGTGTTGCAGAGTAGTGTGGGGTATTGTGGGGTGTTGTGGAGTATTGTGGGGTATTGCGGGGTATTGTGGGGTGTTGCGGAGTATTGTGGGGTATTGCTGTTTATTGTGGGGTATTGCTGGGTATTGTGGGGTATTGCGGGGTGTTGCGGGGTATTGTGGGGTGTTGCAGAGTAGTGCGGGGTATTGTGGGGTATTGCGGGTTATTGTGGGGTGTTGCAGAGTAGTGCAGGGTATTGTGGGGTATTGCGGGGTATTGTGGGGTGTTGTAGAGTATTGCGGGGTATTGGGGAGTAGTGCAGAGTATTGCAGAGCATTGTGGGGTGTTGCAGAGTAGTGCAGAGTATTGTGGGGTATTATAGTATGGAGGGATGGCTGAGCATGGAGGGATG
Source organism: Aquarana catesbeiana (assembly GCF_042186555.1). NCBI lineage: Eukaryota > Metazoa > Chordata > Amphibia > Anura > Ranidae > Aquarana > Aquarana catesbeiana. The sequence goes on from NC_133327.1 coordinate 573,709,080, forward strand.
GATGGCTGGATGTGACTGTATTTGTCACAGAGCAGCGTTGTGGGCACTACACATGCAGCCCACAACGCTGCTACCATCCGATCCCTCCCCCGCTCCTCCCCTTCTGTACCGATCGGTACACAGAGGGGAGGGAGGAACCGGCGTCATGACATGACGCCGGTTTGTTTACATGTGATCGTCCATGGACGTCCTCCCAGGATAAGCCGACCGCGCTGTGGCCGTCTTTCGGCTATGGCCCGGTCGGTATGTGGTTAAGGACAAGAGGACTTTTTCCAATTTGGCACTGCGTCGCTTTAACTGCTAATTGCACGGTCATGCAATGCTGTACCCAAACAAAATTTGCGTCCTTTTCTTCCCACAAATAGAGCTTTCTTTTGATGGTATTTGATCACCTCTGCCGTTTTTATTTTTTGCGCTATACACGGAAAAAGACCGAAAATTTTGAAAAAAAATGATATTTTCTACTTTTTGTTCTAAAAAAAAAAAAATCCAATAAACTCAATTTTAGTCATACATTTAGGCCAAAATGTATTCGGCCACATGTCTTTGGTAAAAAAAATGTCAATAAGTGTATATTTATTGGTTTGCGCAAAAGTTATAGCGCCTACAAACTAGGGTACATTTTCTGGAATTTACACAGCCTTTAATTTATGACTGCCTATGTCGTTTCTTGAGGTGCTAAAATGGCAGGGCAGTACAAAACCCCCACAAATGACCCCATTTTGGAAAGTAGACACCCCAAGGAAATTGCTGAGAGGCATGTTGAGCCCATTGAATATTCATTTTTTTTGTCACAAGTGATTGAATAATGACAAAAAAAAAAAAAAATTACAAAAAGTTGTCACTAAATGATATATTGCTCACACAGGCCATGGGCATATGTGGAATTGCACCCCAAAATACATTTAGCTGCTTCTCCTGAGTATGGGGATACCACATGTGTGGGACTTTTTGGGAGCCTAGCCGCGTACGGGGCCCCGAAAACCAATCACTGCCTTCAGGATTTCTAAGAGCGTAAATTTTTGATTTTACTCCTCACTACCTATCACAGTTTTGAAGGCCATAAAATGCCCAGATGGCATAAATCCCCCCCAAATGACCCCATTTTGGAAAGTAGACACCCCAAGCTATTTGCTTTGAGGCATGTTGAGTCCATGGAATATTTTATATTTTGACACACGTTGCGGGAAAGTGACACATTTTTTTTTTTTTTTTTTGCACAAAGTTGTCACTAAATGATATATTGCTCACACAGGCCATGGGCATATGTGGAATTGCACCCAAAATACATTTAGCTGCTTCTCCTGAGTATGGGGATACCACATGTGTGGGACTTTTTAGGAGCCTAGCCGCGTACGGGGCCCAGAAAACCAATCACCGCCTTCAGGATTTCTAAGGGTGTAAATTTTTGATTTCACTCTTCACTGCCTATCACAGTTTCGGAGGCCATGGAATGCCCAGGTGGCACAACCCCCCCCCCCCCCCAAATGACCCCATTTTGGAAAGTAGACACCCCAAGCTATTTGCTGAGAGGCATGGTGAGTATTTTGCAGCTCTCATTTGTTTTTGAAAATGAAGAAAGACAAGAAAAAAAATTTTTTTTTTCTTTTTTCAATTTTCAAAACTTTGTGACAAAAAGTGAGGTCTGCAAAATACTCACTATACCGCTCAGCAAATAGCTTGGGGTGTCTACTTTCCAAAATGGGGTCATTTGGGGGGTTTTTTTACCACCTGGGCATTCCATGGCCTCCGAAACTGTGATAGGCAGTGAAGAGTGAAATCAAACATTTACGCCCTTAGAAAGCCTGAAGGCGGTGCTTGGTTTTCGGTGTCCCGTGCGTGGCTAGGCTCCCAAAAAAGTCCCACACATGTGGTATCCCCATACTCAGGAGAAGCAACAGAATGTATTTTGGGGTGTAATTTCACATATTCCCATGGCATGTTTGAGCAATATATCATTTAGTGACAACTTTGTGCAAAAAAAAAAAAAAAAATTTGTCTCTTTCCCGCAACTTGTGTCACAATATAAAATATTCCATAGACTCGACATGCCTCTCAGCAAATAGCTTGGGGTGTCTACTTTCCAAAATGGGGTCATTTGGGGGGGGTTTGAACTGTCCTGGCATTTTTTGCACAACATTTAGAAGCTTATGTCACACATCACCCACTCTTCTAACCACTTGAAAACAAAGCCCTTTCTGACACTTTTTGATTACATGAAAAAATTATTTTTTTTTGCAAGAAAATTACTTTGAACCCCCAAACATTATATATTTTTTTAAAGCAAATGCCCTACAGATTAAAATGGTGGGTGTTTCATTTTTTTTTTTCACACAGTATTTGCGCAGCGATTTTTCAAATGCATTTTTTGGGGAAAAAATACACTTTTTTAAATTTTAATGCACTAAAACACACTATATTGCCCAAATGTTTGATGAAATAAAAAAGATGATCTTAGGCCGAGTACATGGATACCAAACATGACATGCTTTAAAATTGCGCACAAACGTGCAGTGGCAACAAAATTAATACATTTTTAAAAGCCTTTAAAAGCCTTTACAGGTTACCACTTTAGATTTACAGAGGAGGTCTACTGCTAAAATTACTGCCCTCGATCTGACCTTCGCGGTGATACCTCACATGCATGGTGCAATTGCTGCTTACATTTGACGCCAGACCGACGCTTGCGTTCGCCTTAGCGCGAGAGCAGGGGGGACAGGGGTGCTTTTTTTTTTTTTTTCTTTATTATTTTTTTGCTTTTTTATCTTATTTTTAAACTGTTCCTTTCATTTTTTTTTTTTAAATCCTTTTTATTGTTATCTCAGGGAATGTAAATATCCCCTATGATAGCAATAGGTAGTGACAGGTACTCTTTTTTGAAAAAATTGGGGTCTATTAGACCCTAGATTTCTCCTCTGCCCTCAAAGCATCTGACCACACCAAGATCGGTGTGATAAAATGCTTCCCCAATTTCCCAATGGCGATGTTTACATCCGGCGAAATCTAAGTCATAAAATGCTCATAGCTTCCGGTTTCTTAGGCCATAGAGATGTTTGGAGCCACTCTGGTCAGCTCTATGGTCAGCTGGCTGAATCACCGGCTGCATTCTCAGGTTCCCTGTTGAGACAGGAGAGCCAGAGAAAAACACGGAAGACAGTGTGGGGGGGGGGTCATTCCCTCCCACTGCTTGTAAAAGCAGTCTAGAGGCTAATTAGCCGCTAGGATTGCTTTTACATGAAAGCCGACCGCTGGCTGAAAAGAATGATACCTAAACCTGAAGGCATCATTCTGGGGGGGGGATCGGGGGTGTTATGTGTGCCTGGCATGTTCTACTGTGTGTGTGTTTTACACTCACTCAGATGTCTTCTCTCCTCGGCGCCGGAACGGAAACTGCCAAGCCGAGGAGAGATGACATCACATTGGCTGGGAGCGATCGCGAGGGGGGGCCACGATCGGATGGCCTCCCCCTCATCACTGAACGCTCCCAGACCAACGGCGACCGCCTCATTCACCGGGGGGGGGTCCGATCGGACCCCCCGCCCGCGGGAAGGCAATCACGTACCAGGTACGTGATTCTGCCTGCCCGTGCCATTCTGCTGACGTATATCAGCATGAGGCAGTCGTCAAGTGGTTAAAGTATAACTAAAGGCAAAACTTTTTGCTTAGTTTTGGATAGAATGCAGAACGATTAGAACACTTGTCCGTTTTTACTCCACTCCGTGCACCCGTTAAGGCACAGATGTCACACTGGGGCCCTCCAGCTGTTGCAGAACTACAAGTCCCATGAGGCATTGCAAGGCTGACAAATACAAGCATGACTCCCACAGGGACTTGTAGTTCCACAACAGCTGGAGGGCCATCAGTTTGATACCCCTGTGTTAAAGAGATTAACCCTCTCTCTTTGTCCATTATCATTGAAAGTAAAGGAAAATCCAAAATTTTGGGTTGTCCCCAGAAAAGCAATAGAGGGGAAATCTTCCAATAGGGACACTATTTTTGGTGATCTGGGGGTCCCCAAGGGATTCCTTTAATTTGCAGGGATTTTCTCTCACTTCCTGTTTGGCTATGGGACATGAAGTGAAGGGAATTTTCCACAAAGGGACACAAATGGGGAAAAAAAAAAAAACTGACAGGGGTTAGAACCCTCCCTCATGCTATCCAAGATGAAAAACAAAAAACTTTTGGTTATAGTTCTACTTTAAGCTTAACACTAAACTTAGTGCCTCATAGAAGACTGAATTAAAAATTGGAATATCTTCATTTGCAACAAAGAGCACCTCTGCCCCTTCAGAACTCAGGAGCATGACTTACTAATGTTGCCATTTTGACCACCTTAAACCTGGTAATAAATAATATTTACAGTTTCTATAAATATATTCTTACATAAACCAAATCATTTCATTCAAACTACATTAGAATTCATAAACATTAAGTTTACCTTAATTTTCCTTGTAGCTATATTTTCATCAGAAGACCCACTCCCTTTTCGCCTGTGATTCTTCTGGGAGGGGAACCCACCTGCTCTCTTAAAAGAAAACATTACATAACCAATTACCATTTGTTCAATAAATATTAGGCAACTATTTATCTATGCCATTGAAAATAATAATGATGCAGAAAATGTGAAATAAAGTGAACTTGAGCTTTGCCTAAAGCCAGCCCCAATAACAGCTTATACTTACCTTCTACTACTAATCCTTACTTATCTCCATTTTTATCCCAGAGCAAAGAGATGAAGCCCTATGTAAGCCCCGATACAATTTATGTCAGTGCTTACACAGGGTAAAGACTCTCTTCCCACCAGTGGGGGCTGCTCCATAAGGGGCAGGGGTGCCGCCCCCATCCATGAATCTGGCCCCCTAATCTACATGTGGGATGCAGGATGCATGTATTCCCATGGACACCCACTAGTGTGCCAATAGCGAATGAATATTTGCTATTGTCTTCCTCATTCTCCTCCCAGCCAATCAGGAAGCCCCTATTGGCCAGGGAGTCACTGTCAGTGTCTCCTGCGGGGGGGGGGGGTTTGGTGTTAGTTTGTGCCGCCCCCCCAAAATAGGGAGCACCAGGCGCCACTGCTTCCCACCCCAATGTGCTGCTATCTGAGAGCCAATTGAAAAGCACTGGGGCTGTCACATGAGACAGAGGAGAGTAAGTAATATGCTCCCCTATAACCAGAAGTATTGGGTATGACACTTCACTCCTGACTGTGAAGAAAGATGCAGGGGTGCCAAGGAAAGGTGAGTATAAGGTGGTGCAAGGGCCAACAATAAATCAAACCTATTACTTTGCCCTGCATGGGTGAAGCACATGTTCACATTAAGTGCAGTTTAAGGTTGATTAAGGCATACCCTTGGCACACATATGTAAATGGATACTTATGACTACATATATATTTAAGCAGTATTTGTTCGAAATTCCCACCCATGAAAAAGTACATGTTTTTAGATATCATATAGTACCTGCTCGGTAATGTCTTGCATCAAGCTCACTGTCTTTCTGTTGTCAGTTATAATCTGTGATGCCAATCTGATTAATAGCCATGCTTCTTCAATTCACACTTAGATTTGCAATGTTTGCCCTAGAGAAGACACATAATCTTTAGGGTGATCCACACCTTCCCACAGTTGTACTTTATTTAAACAATTTACTTATGTTAAGTAACATTGTATAGCCAAGAGATTGCAAACCATTCTGACTCATTCTGAAACCAAGCTTTTATACTTTTTATTGTCCTTCAATTAAAGTATGAGCTCACCCTACCTTCTAAAATTAGCACAGAATAAATACCTTCTGACAGCTGCTTACATCTTCCATATGTGTTCAGTGAACTCAAGTATCTCAACACCCAATGGCTCTCTTATAAAGATATTGATAATTGCCTCCCAAGTCAAACCCTCCCTGTACCCCTTTCTATTGGCCACTGCTGGACAAAAAATGAAGTTTCAAGAATACATGATTTAAAGCTAACTACATAGTTAATCTGGTTGCAAAAAGACGCAAGTCCATCCAGTTCAACCCACAAACTAGCTAGTAGTGAATACATATTTTGTCATGACATTATATGAACCATGTTCTGGACTAGCATCCCTAGAATATAAGGATCACCAGACTCTATTATAGTCATAGTACAATATACTGCATATTTGTATGTATAATTATTTTTTTTTTAATGTATTTAGTTCTAGAGAACAACTATACTATTTGATTAAAACAGTGCTGACTGAGTGAGAGCAGCCAGGAGAAGTTCACTCCAGTTTGCAAATGCTGTCATCCACACTAGCCCTTCTAACAATTGCAAGGGTTGCCAAATTACCAGTCCAGGCCTGTGTGAACCCTTTCCAACTGTATCTATATATTCATTTAATTTGTCTCAGAAAAGATAGCTCTAAAACACTGAAAATTCTTCCTTTAGTCCCTGTTTTTGGAGTTTATAATGCAAAGAGGAGCTTGTTCGATTTGTGCTTCACAGTGAATGTCAGTGTCGGGAGAATTTTCCAAGAGTTTGTGTGCAAACGAACAGAAAACTTTTTGTATTACTAATATAAGTGGTATAATCATCAACTGCCAATCATTTGTTTTTGCAACACTAACAATGAAGGGTACCACAGTATGCTGTTTAAACTTTCCCCCTATCCCAGCGAGTGCATTCCTAAAGTTTTGAACTGGGAATACAAAGCAGCCCTGACATATAAAGCATGCCAGCCCACGTCTGTTCACATGACTTAACACTGCTAGTGGCATTCCTGAATTGATGACAGCTCAATATGTGTCAGCAGACAAGTGCAAGATTGCTATAATATACACTACTCAAAAAAATTTAAGGAACACTTTGAAAACACATCACATCTCAATGGGGAAAAATATCATGCTGGATATCTATATGGATATGGACTGGGTAATCTGTTAGAAACTAAAGGATGCCACATCATTTGCTGGAAATGAAAATTATCAACCTACAAAGGGCTGAATTCAAAGACACCTCTGAAAATCAAAGTGCAAAAATTATGCATCAGGCTAGTTAATTTTGCTGAAATTTCATTGCAGCAACTCAAAATGGTACTCAGTAGTTTGTATGGCCCCACCGTGCTTGTATGCATGCCTGACAACGTCGGGGCATGCTCCTAATGAGATGACGGATGGTGTCCTGGGGTATTTCCTCCCAGATCTGGACCAGGGCATCACTGGGCTCCTGAACCAACTGTGGCGCAACCTGACGGCATCAGATGGACCGAAACATAATGTCCCAAAGGTGTTCTAGTGGATTTAGGTCAGGCGAGCCTGGGGGCCATTTATTGGTATCAAATCCTTCATCCTCCAGGCACTGGCTGCATACTCTTGCCACATGAGTGAGGGCATTGTCGTGCACCAGGAGGAACCCAGGACCCACTACACCAGCTTAGGGTCTGACAATGGGTCCAAAGATTTCATCCCGATACCTAATGGCAGTCAGGGTGCCTCTGTAGAGGTCTGTGTGTCCCTCCATAGATATGCCTCCCCAGACCATCACTGACCCACCACCAAACTGGTCATGCTGAATAGGGATGGGCGAACGGATCGGCATAAGTTCGGGCTGAACTTTCTTTGTTCAGTTGTTCGGCGAACAGCCAAACAAACGCAGTTCGCCGTTTGTTTGCCCCCCAAACCGACCACAATACATTGCGGCGCTCAACAGTGCATTGCAAGCCATGATTGGCTGAAGCAGTGAAACCTTTAGCCAATCAGGGCACAGAGCACTGTCAGAGTCACGATTGGACACTGTCTTCATGACTTTATCCAATCATGGCTCATTCCCGCCCCACAGTATAAAAGTATTCTTTCAATGGCAGCCATTTTCAGTGTGATTTCGGCGTGGAAAGAGATAGAACAGGGCTCTGTTCAGTGCAACCAGTTAGTTAGTGTGCTATACTGTGCTATTTTGCTTCAATTGTCAGTGTAGAATATTAGTTTAGTGCCAGTCTAGGGATAGTGTGAGTGTTGTGAGGAGGATCATCATTCAGCTTTGCATAGTGTGCAGCTAGAGTAGGGACAGCTCAGATAGTTTCACTGTAGTGCCAGTTTAACGCCATTTACATCTGTGTGCGTTACTGCCAGTTTAATGCCATATAATTTTGCGTGCGTTACTGCCAGTTTAACGCCATATAATTTTGTGTGTTACTGCCAGTTTAACGCCATATAGTTCTGCGTGCATTACTGCCAGTTTAACGTCATATAGTTCTGTGTGCGTTACTGCCAGTTTAACGCCATATCGGTTTGCGTGCGTTACTGCCAGTTTAATGCCATTTAGTTTTGTGTGTGTTACTGCCAGTTTAACGCCATGTAGTTCTGCGCTATTGCAGTATATTATAGTGTATCCGTGGCATGTGTCTGTGTAGTGTGAGTACTCAAATTAAAGTGCACCAAACACCTCTTTACATTGATTAAAGTGCATCTACATACAGATTTCAACTTCTTCTTTACATTTGCTTATAAGCACTGCCCCCTCCCTCCCAATAATGTCTGAGAGGACAACAAGGAGAGGCAGACGTTCCCTTGGCACTGTAAGGGGGCCAGCAACAAATGTGTCCACAGGCAAAGGTGGACAGTCTTCAGGCAGGTCATCATTTCCTCTGTTTAGTGAGTTTGCCCGTGCTATCCAGCCACAGCATGCACAGGAGGTGGTGGACTGGCTTACTAAACCTTCCTCATCCTCCTCATCCTCTGTCACGCAAGTAGAGACAAGTGTACAGTCCCCTGCAGTTGCCAGAGTGGATAAACCTGCCACCTTGTCCACATCTATTCCTGCCATAGCCCCAACATCAGCCATTGAGGAGTCAGCTGAATTATTTGACCACAGCGTCAGCCACTTGCTCCTTGATGATGCCCAGCCAATTACTGGATTCAGATGTTGGTTCTGAGGTTGAGGATGACAGGAACATGAGCCTAGAGAGAGGGAGAAACTGGCATTCATGTTCCCCAAGCTGCAGTGTATTGCCAAGTTGTCTCCAGTGGTAATGATGAAGATGGAGGAGATGGAGGAGATGGAGACGATGATGAAGATGAAGATGATGATGATGAAGATGATGATGATGATGATGATGATGAGGAGGAGGTCACTGATGCAACTTGGGTGCCAGATAGAGCAGAGGAGGAAACTGAAGGTGAGGCGGCACAACCCCAAGGAGGCCGACATCAAGAAGGAGTAGAGAGAAGTCACCCTATTCCATCACATTTTGCAGCTGTTATCTCCCGGCCCACTCCCCAAAGATCAGCTGTCTGGGCCTTTTTCAGCACATCTGCAGCAGATCACACTGTTGCTATCTGCAAACTGTGTCTCAGGCACATCAAACGTGGTAAAAACACCAACCATTTGGGTACCACGTGCCTAACAAGGCATTTAACATCCAATCACTCAGCCCGTTGACAAGAGCACCTAAAAACCACACAAAGGGGGCACAAATCTGTCCCTCCTCCTTACCCACTTCAGTCTGCCCCTGCAATTCCAAGTCATTACCTTTCAGTAGCCTCCACTGACAGGGATGATGGTATAGCACATGGTGTCCCAGGTCCTAGCAGCACATCTGCCAGCAGCACACCACCATCTGTAGACTGTAGCCGGCAAATTTCTCTGCTCCATCTGCTGCAGCGGGAAAAAAATACAGTCCCTGCCACCCACATGCCCAGCATCTGAATGCAAGCTTGTCAAAGCTGTTGGCTCTCCAACTTCTTCCTTTCAGCTTGGTGGATTCTGCCCCCTTCCGTGAATTCGCAATGTGCTGTACCACAATGGCAGGTTCCCAGTCGCTACTACTTTTCATGTAAGGCCGTTCCATCTCTCTACCATCACGTGGAAGGGAATGTTCTGGCATCCTTGGGCAAGGCAGTCAGCCATAAAATCCACCTTACTGCTGACACGTGGTCCAGCAAGCATGGGCAGGGACGATATATTTCGTTCACAGCACACTGGGTAATGCTGCTTGCAACTCAAAAGGGTGCAGGACAGGGCTCGGTGCTGCAGCTTGTTTTGCCCCCATGTCTCCATACAACTAATGGTGATGATGCCAGACCTGTGAGCTCTACCCCCTCCTAGCATAAAAATAAATGATGCAGCACTAATCCACACTAAACCACCATATATAGAAAGGTGAATATAAAATCCCAGTAGCAAAAATAAATATCGTAAAAAAATATAAATGGGTAAAACCAAAATGGGTGACAACAGGTGACAAAATACAAAACCTAATAATAGTTAGAATAATAAGTGGATGTAGGTCATAGGAGACTCTACATAATAGTATACACCTAACAATAAAGTGATAAAACCATCAAGTAAAAAATATATAAATCAAGAGGAATGGTATACAATATGTGCAAATGACGCTGGAAAAAGTGACACTGTGAAAAAACGTTCAATAAGTAATGACAGTCATAAAGGTCTACGCCCCTTATCAATAGGTGACAAATGTGCAAGAAACACCCATCCAAGTGGTTGGGGATTAATAAATAATAAATGTCCCAAACAGTAAGGTGCAGAACGTGCTAAACACAGAAAGTCCTTCAAAAATGAAATATGTGACAGCAACGGTTTAACATGCGGCCGTTGTAATAAACGTGCTCAGCGTGGGTAACATCATAAGTGTCTTCGTGTGCAAACACACAGGTGGGTAATGGCCCCTTACCTTAAGGTAATAGGGCATGCGCATATGGTCAGTAAGCCTTTGGGGTGTCCACCTAGGGGCTCCAGCGCGTCCCTCACGGTCCTGGATCCGGGATGTAATCCCTCAAGTGTGATGCAGGGGAGGGGAGTATATAAAAGAGCAGGAAGGGTCCCAATAGTGTGATAACGTTTAAATCAATCACTTTTATTAGTAATAGAACATAGGGTACTCACATCAAAATTTAAAAACAGCGCTTTGAATCCAACGAGTGGCAAGCTCGTAAACCTCTGGCAGTCTCTGTAGCCTGTCTCGTCCCTACGCGTGACGTCACACCTCACGTGACTTCATCAGGGGATGCATACAGGCTAAAAACATGTCTTTAAATAGTCTAGTATAGGCGGCAATGGGCAGCCATTTTCCCGAAGTCTAGTGTAATATATTGCGGTGGCCATTTTCTTGGGGCCGCACGGTGCAATGTAAGTCTATGGTGAGCTACGATGTGTGCTGTCAGCTGATTTCTAGAGCCAATAGACAGCAGCAATCAAGTGTGAGCAACTCACACTGTCAGCAAAGGAGGACAAGAGTGAATATAGCAAACATTAAACCGCTGTAACAGAGGTTTGGGGAGGCAAAAGAAATATTTATAAATTATGAAAGGGTATAGAGAAATGACTAAAAACGAACTATATCTACAGTGAATCAGATGCATTCACTAGACTAGATGGCATATAAAAAATGCGCGCCAGCGCTTCATACAAACCTCTGTAGGGGGGCATGTAAATAATGTAAAAATGAAAAAATATGTAAAATACTGGGAAACTAAAAAAGGGGGGCGGGGAAGAGAGAAGCGATAAAGACTGGCAGCAGGCTTCATTAATAAATGTAAACATATATCTGGAACAAACTAGAGCACACATTAGATGGTGCAACGTGAGTAAATATCAAAGACGTAATACACAGTGGAATAGTAATGCATTAAATAAAATGAGACATAGAGAAAGACCAGCAATCCTATAAAGACAACTAATGGTGCGATACTATTAGAAATAAGGGTGCAATTCCTGCTCATGTACGTAATAAATATTAAAAACAGGTGCCCTAAAAGAAACTGGTCCATAACTTGGTGATTTAAAAAACGCCAAGGTGTAGAGTAAGGTCTGAGATATATGAAACAATCAAAGACATAAATATTCGGAAAAAAAAAAAAAAAGTAAAATAGGAATATATACATAGAGAATGTAAATCTATATATGTATATATAAAAAAATTGTAAACAAAGGATTACGTTAAGGGCGGAAATGGGAACCCTATGCAAGATGTAAAAGCAATAAAAATTAAAATATTAATATAGAGGATTTAAAACCTTATTTGGTTACAAAAAGCTCATTCAGGCAAAAGATGGAGGGGATGAAAAGACTAAAAACAGAATTTAAAATCTAAAAGTCACTCAGGAAACAGTTGAGGTCAAACTCAATATTAAGGCCGCGGGGCCAGAAAGTGTCTAGGGTGAAAATCCATTTTGATATAAGTTTACTTAGGGTTCTCACCTTGTGACCACCCCGCCAGTGCCTGGTATATGGGGTAATGCCCCAAAAAATGAGATGGGTGGGATCTTTATTATGGCATGTCAGGAAATGTTTGGACACGCAGTGTTTGTCATATCCATTAATGAGGTTTTTGACATGTTCCTTAATGCGGACTTTAAGGGGTCTTTTTGTACGGCCTACATACTGAAGGCCACAACTACATTCAAGTACGTATACAGCCCCTTCGGTATTACAGCAAATAAAGTCTTTAATATCGTGGCTCTCTCCTGTACTGGTTGAGGTGAACGGAAACACCTTTTGATTCGGGCGTTTGGTCCTCAAACACGCATAACAGCGTTTACACGGAAAAAATCCATTCCCAGTGAAAAAAGAAAACATTTTCTTTGGCGGATCCACAACATTCTTCACTACTAAGTCTCTAATTGTAGGTGCCCTTTTGTATATGAACTTCGGATTTTTTGGAAGGATACCTTGTAATTGGCGATCTCCCAATAGGATATGCCAGTGTCGCTTAATTATCTTTTCAATTTTTCTGTATTGTACGTTAAAATCCAGGATCAGTGGTGTCCCTTCAATTGGATTCTTTTGGATAGTCTTTTCTTTAATTAATTCATTCCTATCAAGTTTAGAGACTTTAGCAATCCGGGTTTTAATAAATTGGCGATCATAGCCCTTTGCCATGAACCTCTCGCCCATTTTTTCAGCTTGTTCGAAGTAGGTTTCTATTTTGGTACAATTTCTTTTTATCCGCATTAGTTGGCCTTTTGGGATGTTAAAAATCCAGTTTTTGTGGTGACAACTTTCATCTGGGAGATAGCTATTCCTATCAACACCTTTAAAGTGCGTTTTAGTGCTAAAGATGGAGTTGTCTAGTGAAATCTCCAAATCCAGGAAGTTAATTTTCTCTGGGCTGACATCCCACGTTAGTACAATATTTCTATCATTGTTATTAAGTCGTTCTAGAAACTCAATTAGCTCACTTGCTTCTCCTTCCCACAGTATAAAAATGTCATCTATATATCTTTTATATATAGCCAACTGTCTTGGTCTCTCACTGAAGACACTGTATTCTTCCCACTGTGCCATGAAGAGGCCAGCTATGCTTGGGGCGAATCTTGCTCCCATGGCAACCCTGGTCTGTTGATGGTAGTATGACTTATTGTACCAGAAATAATTGTTTTTCAAGCTGAATTCCAAACATTTAATCAAAAACTTTCTCTGTATACATGGGAGTTTGGTGAACTTCCTCAGGCACCATTTCGCCGCTTCACATGCCCGGTGGTGGAGGATGATCGTAGACAGAGATGACACATCGGCGGTGGCCATAACCCATGGTCTATCTCCTCCCGGAATGTTTTCTATGATTTGTAACATCTCCTTGCTATCCTTTAAGTACGCGTCTGTTTTTTGAACCGCTGGCTGTAGGAAGACATCAATATATTGGCCCATCCTAGATGTCAGTGACTCAATGCCATTGACTATCGGCCTGGGTGGTGGATCTGTTCGATCCTTGTGGATCTTGGGTAATAAATAAATAATAGGCGTACGACAGGAGTCCGGTATAAGGAATCTCGCCTCTTTTATCCAGTATGGATTTCTTTGCCCCTAAATGTACAACCTGCTCAAGTGCCTTACGGCACCCAAATACAGGGTTCTTGAGTAGCTTCGTGTATGTGTTGCTATCCTCCAGCATCAGGGTCATTGCATTGTGGTACTGTTCTTTTGAGAGGATCACAATACCTCCTCCCTTGTCCACGGGTTGGATAACAATATCCCGCCTCTTGGTTAGTTTTCGGATCCCACTTTTGATATAATCAGGTTCTTCTTTTTTCTTAATCTTAACATTTTTTACCTCATCTAAAACAATTTTTTTAAAAACATCAATATGTTTACTATCTTTAGTTGGGGGATTAAAAAGAGATTTGTTCCTGAGTGAACTGTGTAAAATTCCATCTTTTTCAGACTCAACAAGTTTAGGTATCGGGGGATTGCCTAACATATATTTTTGTATGTACAGTTTCCGTATAAATTTCTGGATCCCAATGTAGGTCTCAAATTTATTGAGGTTTTTTGTGGGTGCATATTTCAACCCTTTATCAAGTACCCCAACTTCTTCATGTGTCAGTGGTTGGCCACTGATGTTAAAAATCCCCTCACCTCTTATTCTCTCTTTCTTTTGTTGTCTCTTGCCAGATCTTCGTCCTCTCTTCTTTCTGGGCTTTTACTGGGGCCGCGCATCTCCTCTAGATTTCTCACCGGGTAGTTTTCTCTGCTCCGGTCTAAAAAAGGCCTACTAGTTTCTTGGTCCCCATATGGTGGGGGGTAGGGCCTGGCTGATCTTTCTTCATCCCTGTTCATCAGGGGAGCATAGTAATTATAAGTGGGGACTGGACTCCGTTCGTCTGACCGATAGTTTCTCTGCAGCGGGCCTCTCCCATTGTCATATCTATATTCCTGCATAGGGCTTCTATCCCTTGGTCTGTAATATTCCTGGTCTCTGTTATCTCTGTAGTCTTGGATAGGTCTCCTTTGGTCTCTGTATTCATAAGGTGGGCCTCTATACTCCCGTTCCTCATAAGGGGGTCTATACCAATTGTTCCGATTTTGGGGTCTTCTATAGTTCTTCCCATAATAAGGTTTCCTCCCTCCATTTCGTGGTGTCCGGTTGTTATATTGGGGTCTCCTCTCATTTCGATATGGGGTATAGCCCTGGTATTCGGTATTCCTCCCATCATTCTCTCTCTGTCTAGGGGTCATGGCCCTATATTCATCTCTAGGGTCTTGGGGTCTTCGGTTTTCCGTAGCCGGCCTGGGTTGTTCATTTAGAGGTTGGGGATGCATTCTCACTGTTTTTTCTGGTGTGGAATATGTGGAAAGGGTTTCAGTTTTCCCCAAAAGGCTTTGCCATTTAAAAACTTGACCATTGGAGAAATCATTAGTATCTCTCGTATGTTTCTTACTTTTTCTCTGTTGAACTTCTTTATCTTTTTTAACAAGATCTTTATTTAGTTGGGTCATTAGAGTCTTAAATTCAATCGTGTCCTTATGTTGTTCCAATTCCTCTTTAACGTCCGCGATATTTTGGTCAATTATTTTGTTTTTCCTCCTTTTCCTATCTAGCAGAAAGCCTATAAGCTCTAGGCCCTTATCGTTAAAGAATGTATACCATTCCTCATCGGAGTCCTGGTCAGTGAGACCGTCATTTGGGGGGATATCCCACCTTAACCTTCTAGGGACAATATTTTCTTTAAGGTATGTCTCAAAAGTGCAGATATCCCACCACAAGCTCACTTTCTTTTCCATATTATGTCCCAGTCTACGCATTAAGCTTTCAAGGTCTAGATTGCTATTAGTTTTTTATTATTATTTGAAATGTTAAACACTTCTTCTAAATTAACCTGCCTTTTTTCCATATAGGAGAATACATTCATGATTGCCGCAGGAATGGGAGGTAGGTAAAAGTAGATTAAAAAGAAAAAGATTATTCCCGCGCTATCATATATGGAGGACGGCTAAAACGGGAAAAGCTGCTAGTACCGATTCAGGTACACACCTAACCTTCAAAGTAAAAAGCATAAAAATAAATGATGCAGCGCTAATCCACACTAAACCACCATATATAGAAAGGTGAATATAAAATCCCAGTAGCAAAAATAAATATCGTAAAAAAATATAACTGGGTAAAACCAAAATGGGTGACAACAGGTGACAAAATACAAAACCTAATAATAGTTAGAA
This sequence comes from Aquarana catesbeiana, assembly GCF_042186555.1. Lineage (NCBI taxonomy): Eukaryota > Metazoa > Chordata > Amphibia > Anura > Ranidae > Aquarana > Aquarana catesbeiana. The sequence continues at coordinate 573,725,002 of NC_133327.1, forward strand.
TAATAAGTGGATGTAGGTCATAGGAGACTCTACATAATAGTATACACCTAACAATAAAGTGATAAAACCATCAGGTAAAAAATATATAAATCAAGAGGAATGGTATACAATATGTGCAAATGACGCTGGAAAAAGTGACATTGTGAAAAAACGTGCAATAAGTAATGACAGTCATAAGGGTCTTCGCCCCTTATCAATAGGTGACAAATGTGCAAGAAACACCCATCCAAGTGGGTGGGGATTAATAAATAATAAATGTCCCAAACAGTAAGGTGTAGAACGTGCTAAACACAGAAAGTCCTTCAAAAATGAAATATGTGACAGCAACGGTTTAACATGCGGCCGTTGTAATAAACGTGCTCAGCGTGGGTAACATCATAACAGTGTGACAGTGTGAGTTGCTCACACTTGATTGCTGCTGTCTATTGGCTCTAGAAATCAGCTGACAGCACACATCGTAGCTCACCATAGACTTACATTGCACCGTGCGGCCCCAAGAAAATGGCCACCGCAATATATTACACTAGACTTCGGGAAAATGGCTGCCCATTGCCGCCTATACTAGACTATTTAAAGACATGTTTTTAGCCTGTATGCATCCCCTGATGAAGTCACGTGAGGTGTGACGTCACGCGTAGGGACGACACAGGCTACAGAGATTGCCAGAGGTTTACGAGCTTGCCGCTCGTTGGATTCAAAGCGCTGTTTTTAAATTTTGATGTGAGTACCCTATGTTCTATCACTAATAAAAGTGATTGATTTAAACGTTATCACACTATTGGGACCCTTCCTGCTCTTTTATATACTCCCCTCCCCTGCATCACACTTGAGGGACTACATCCCGGATCCAGGACCGTGAGGGACGCGCTGGAGCCCCTAGGTGGACACCCCAAAGGCTTACTGACCATATGCGCATGCCCTATTACCTTAAGGTAAGGGGCCATTACCCACCTGTGTGTTTGCACACGAAGACACTTATGATGTTACCCACGCTGAGCACGTTTATTACAACGGCCGCATGTTAAACCGTTGCTGTCACATATTTCATTTTGAAGGACTTTCTGTGTTTAGCACATTCTGCACCTTACTGTTTGGGACATTTATTATTTATTAATCCCCACCCACTTGGATGGGTGTTTCTTGCACATTTGTCACCTATTGATAAGGGGCGTAGACCCTTATGACTGTCATTACTTATTGCACGTTTTTTCACAGTGTCACTTTTTCCAGCGTCATTTGCACATATTGTATATCATTCCTCTTGATTTATATATTTTTTACCTGATGGTTTTATTACTTTATTGTTAGGTGTATACTATTATGTAGATTCTCCTATGACCTACATCCACTTATTACTCTAACTATTATTAGGTTTTGTATTTTGTCACCTGTTGTCACCCATTTTGGTTTTACCCATTTATATTTTTTTACGATATTTATTTTTGCTACTGGGATTTTATATTCACCTTTCTATATATGGTCGTTTAGTGTGGATTAGCGCTGCATCATTTATTTTTATGCTTTTTACTTTGAAGGTTAGGTGTGTACCTGAATCGGTGCTAGCAGCTTTTCCCGTTTTAGCCGTCCTCCATATATGATAGCGCGGGAATAATCTTTTTCTTTTTAATCTACCCCCCCCTCCTCCTCCTCTTCCGCCACCTCCATGCCCTCCTGTGCAGAATTGTCCTATGAACATCAGGTACCCCCTAAGCGTTCAAAGGGCTATTCCCAGAGCCAGGCTAAAAGGTGCCATGCAGTGCTTCAGCTGGTGTGTTTAGGGGACAGGAACCACACCAGGGACAGGCCCAGAGGTGGTTGACACCACGCCAGCTGGAGCCAGGAATGGTGGTATACGATTATGGCTCAAATCTCCTGTCTGCCCTTAGACAGGGAAAGGTATTGCCTCATGCTACTAGTGGTTACACTGACCCTAGCCAAATGCAAAACTATGAGTAGGGAAAAAAATGTCAGTGGCCTCCACCTGTAAAACCATTCCTGTTCTAGTGCATCTGTTGTTGATTTCATTAACACCAAAGCAGCTGAAACAGATTAACAACCCCCTCTGCTACTTAACTGACCAGATCAATATACCAGAAGTTTAATTGACTTGATGCTATACTCTGATTAAAATTTGTTCCTTTCATTTTTTTGAGCAGTGTACATACAGTAGGTACATGTAGACATCATGCAACTAGATTTTCCATCCAGTTCAAACAATATCCAATCATCTCACAGGAAGTTTAATCATGCACAACCTTTATATAGGACAAATTAGGTTTACTACTTCTAAACTGTGTATCATATTTTATTCTCTCAAAACCTTGTGTTTCTTTTGTACTCCTTTTAGCCTTTTTTATCCAAAACTGTTTTTTATCAAGCCTTATTTTTTGTTGCTTAAAATATAGACATATGCAGTCTTATATATCATATTTTGCATACTGCAGGGATAAATCACAATTTCTATGTAGGGTATAATCTTTCACACTGTTTTACATCAGTATCAACAGCAAATTCACAAGAAAGAGCAAATGGCAATATGCAGTCTGTTTATGGTATATTTCATTAATGTATGATACAAAATTTTGCAGCACCCTGCAAGGCTAATCATTACAGGAGGCATACGTAAGGAGACCTTGTTACCAACTTGAAAAAGGCAGAAAAATATTTTAAAATGCTTACTTGTAGCATTTTTTTCTTTATTTATCACAAGGTCAAGCACAGGAAAACGGAAAATTGTTATTAATACTCACCGTAATTTTCCTTTCCTGGTCCGTCCTCACGTAGGTACACTATGGGTTAACTGTTCCTCATTAACCCTCAGGACCACCTTTTTCCAGCGTTATAAATCCCTGTCCTCCCTTTACCCTCGTGCTCCTTTGTAGCCGTGACAGGCCACTTAGGGAGAGAAGCAAAGTTGTGCTGACGTGAGGATGGACCAGGACAGGAAAATTACGGTAAGTATTAAAAACAATTTTATGTTTTCCTGGTCATCCTCCCATCAGCTTACAATACCCAAGCCAATATAGGGTGGGAAAGAAAGGACAAGACTCGCCCAATTCCATGCTTCACCACACTTTAATTAGTCAAAGGAGTCGACACTGCCGCCACTCCAAACATCGAAGAACTAGCGGCGACCACATCCAGTTTGTAGTGCCGAGCAAAAGTCTCACAGGAACTCCAGCTAGCGGTCCTGCATATGTCTTCCACTGGGATCTTTTCCATGGACGCCCATGAAGCTGCCATACCTCTTGTAGAATGAGCCCGTATAGTCTGCAAGAGAGCAAGGCTCTGTTGCTTGTATGCCAAAGAGATAGTTCTCATGATCCAGGTGGACAAGACCCTTGATGGTGCTGCCTCCCCTTTCTTGGGTCCCGAAGGGAAGATGAACAGATTATTCGATTTGCGTATCTGTTGTGCCCTTTGAAGACATGTTGATATTAAGCCGACCATATCCAGAGGTCTCAAATCCAACTGGTTCGCCTGCTCTGAAGGCTGCGTAAAGCAAGGTAACACTGCCTCTCAGTTTACATGAAACTTTGAGACCACCTTAGAGGCCAAGGCTGAAGCGGGTCTCAGGATCACTCTGTCCGGATAAATAATGCAGAATGGTTCCTTACAGGATAAGGCTGCTAATTCCGACACTCTTCTGGCCGTCGTAATGGCCATCAAGAAAACCAGTTTAATTGTTAGAAATCCCAGTGTACATGATTCAGCCGGACTTAATGGGGGCTGCAACAGTGCCTTTAGGACCCCACCCATGTCCCAAGTTGGGAAGAGGTTCATCCTTGGTGGCCGCACTCTTATTGCGGCTCTGAGGAATTGCTTTATCAAAGGCTCATTAGCCCATCTATGTCCGGTGAAGCAGGACAGCTGACACTTGAACTTTAATTGAGTTGTATGCCAAGCCTATAGTTAGTGCTGTTTGTAGAAATTCCAAAATATTTGCGATACCCGGAGTGAACGGGGAGAAACTATGCTGTAATGCGAAGTCCACAAATTTTCTCCAAATCCTGGAATATATGGCGTTTGTTGTAGTCTTCCTTGCCCCCAGTAAGGTAGCGATTACCTCCTCTGAGAGGCCCTATGCTTGCAGTTGGGCCGATTCAATAGCCAGGCCGTCAACTGCAGTCTCCCTGGGTTGGGGTGCATCCAGTGTTCCTGCTGTAACAGGTCCCTCCTGAGAGGTAAGTGTACTGGTGGGGCTGACGCCATCTGCAAGAGCAGAGAAAACCATGGCCTCCTGGGCCAGAAGGGTACAATTAGGATGGCATGCACCTCCTCCTTCGTGATCTTCAGCAGGGACCTCACGATTATTGGGATTGGAGGAAACAGGTACACTAGGGGAAACCGCCATAAGATCGAGAAGGCATCCTGGGCTATCGCCCCATTGTACCTGAACCTCTCGGCAAACTCTGGTACCTGCACATTCCCTGGTGTGGCCATCAGGTCTACATTGGGTGTTCCCTATCTGGTGAAAATATGTTGATTATAATGACTGCTGATTGCCCATTCTCCATGGCTGGGAAACCTCAGACTCAGATGGTCTGCTATCTGGTTTTGGCTGCCTGGAATGTACACTGCTGTTAAATCCTCCGCAGGAGTCTCGGCCCATTGGAGAATTTTGGTTGCTAATTGGAGTAACACCAGACTCTTGATTCCTCCCTGTTCGGGTGATATATGATAATGCTGTCTGGTTGTCCAATTGAAGTTTGACTCAAGCTCCCTGAATCATCACCTTGAATGCCATTGGGGCCATGTATGCTGCCTGTAGCTCCCGTAGATTGGAGTGTCTTGTTTCCGTCATGCTCCACCTGCCTTGAACCTGCCTGCCAAGGCAGTGAGCCTCCCAGCCCTGGAGGCTGGTGTCCGAGGTTATTACAATCCAGTTCCCCGGTCTGAGAGGCATGCCCCGCGACAGAGTTTCTGGCAAGGTCCACCAGCTTAGACTCTGTTGGATCCGTCCTGGTATCCAGCTCTTCTGGTCCAATGACCGTCCCGTCATCCCTAACATTGTCATGCAGTCTCTTGCCGACAGCGTCAGAGCCTCCATTACCCTGTGGACACAGACTTTCAGTTCAGCCACCTTGCATTATGGCAGAAGAATCCGACCTGACTGGGTGTCGAACACCATGCCTAAATACTCCATACGTTGGGCAGGAATGAGGTTGCTCTTTTGACTGTTTATTTGCCATCCGAAGTTGGACAGGATCACTATCACCTTGTCGCGCTGTAGCGCCAGCTGTTTGCTTGAATGTGCCACGACAAGAATGTCGTCTAAATAATGAAAAATTTTCATTCCCTGCAATCAGATAAATGCTATGATCGCCAACAGGATCTTGGAGAAAGCCCTGGGAGCTGTGTTGATGCCGAAGGGCAGACATTTGAAATGATAATATCTTCCCTCTATTGTGAATCTGAGGTACTTTTGATGATTAAAGTAAAAAAAAGAACAGATGCGGGACTTTGAATGAGGCACACGGGAGCAAAAGTATAACTTGAGTAAAATAGCGTTTTTTAATAGAATAATACATAAATTCATATATTTACATATTTAGGCACATAGCTCTATAATAATTTGTATTCCATCATAAAATACATTCCAACAAGGACTTCTTTGCAAACATATGAGGATATAGGTAAATGAAATAATAATAATGAATCAATAGATATGTGACACAAAAAAGCGTCACTGGAAAAAATTAGCAGAAACCAAAAAAATACAATAAAATTGGAACGTCCATACATAGTTAATAATTGTGTACACATAACGGTAGTTGTAATCTCTACGCATTTCGGGACCTTATAGCCACTCATCAGGAGCAAAACCGTAGTGACCACCTATGAATAGGGGAAACAGCAGTATTTAAATAGTTTGAAAAACAAGTGGGCAAATATAAAGCATGAAATCCCACATTACTATTTACTCACTCAGTACATTTGTTTCTCAGTTTTTTTTCCCCTTCTTTGAGGTCACCTATACCACCCCTATACATTTTTTTTTTTCCCACGCGTTATACTTTTGCTCCCGTGTGCCTCATTCAAAGTCCCCCCTCTGTTCTCTTTTTTACTTTAATATTGAACCGGGATGGAGGAGGGGTTTTGAACGGCCCCACTATCCTCATTTAAAGTCCCAATATTGCATTTCCTTTCTACTTTTGATGATGTTTTTAGATTGGAATGTGTAAATAGGCATCTGCCAAATTGATTGAGATTAAACAATCTCCTCGTTGAACCATTGATGCTATTGTACAGTATATATTGACTCCATTCTGAATCTTTTGGGAATAATGAAAAGATTTAGGGACCTCAGATCCTACACTGGTCTGAGCTCTCCGGATGCTTTGGGTACTAGGAATATCGGCGAATATACTCCCTTCCCCTGGCACCCCTGTGGTACTGACGTAATTGCTTGTTTCCGAGATAATTTGGCAACATATTCCTACAAACACTTGCGTTTCTTCTGATCCTGTGGGTAATGTGTTCGGACAAAGATATTCTGAGGTTTCTTTTGAAATCTTATCTTGTATCCATGCTTTAGGGTTTGTCAGATCCAGCTGTAATTGACATTCGTTGTACACTCCCTCCAGTATCTTGCCAACCTGGCTCCAAGCTGGAGGGTTTGGACGGACTGACCGTCAAAAAGACTTCTCAGTCTTTTTTGCAGCCTGCCCTGCGGTCGATTTCACCTTGCGCATGAAGTAGCTCTGTGTACCCCTCCATTAAGATCTGTTGTATTCCTGGCCTGGCCTATGTGATCTGGCCTCCTGGCCCAATCTGGAATCAAACTGGCCTGACCGGAAGGGGTTGCTGTCTCTTCCTAGAGGTCTGAGGTAATAGGCCCGATTTTCCACCTGTGACCCGCTTGATTGCTTCCTCCAGGGTCTTTCCGAACAGTATCTTACTGTTATATGGAATGTTGCATAACGCCTGTTTAGATGCCGATCCAATGTCGGAGCCATAGCGCCCTTTTTGCGGTCACTGCATGTGTCATTAACCTACCCAGTAATCTTACTAGATCTATGGAAGACTCGGCCAAAAAAGCTGCTGTCAGGTTAAGTTCCTCCAGAGCGTCAATGACTTTAGCTGTCTCCACTCCAGCCCGCAGTGCCGTCTCCACATTCGTAACCCAGACCTTTAGGGCTCTTGAGATCGATGTTAGGACTATGGATGGGCAACAGGCTGCTCCTGCAACAGCGTATATCTTTTTTGAGATCGGTGTCTGTCTTTCTATCCATCGGATCCTTAAATGTGGTGGAATCCTCCAGTGGTAGGGAGGCATGCCTTGCACGGCGCTGTAGGGCTGCATCTATCCCTGGCGCCGACTCCCAAAAAGAGGCATCCGATGGATTAAAGGGATAGAGTTTAGTAAAGCAATTTTGGATTCTCGCCTTTCTCTCCGGCTTCTCCCATTCATCCTCCATTAATTCCCAGATTTCCTCCATAAATGGAAAAAGGGACCCAGCTTCCTTAAATTTGGAAAAAATATCTTACCTTCTATAGAGGTTTAGAGTCCTGATCCCATTCTATGGCCTCCTTTATGGCCGTAACGTATGGCTCAATCAGATGGTTATCGAACAAATGTTCGGGCATGTCCACTGCTACTGACGAGGAGCCTGATAAGATCTCACAGATCCTTGGCGATTTACGGCCTTGATCTGTAGAGGTGCCTGGTTTAGTTCTTCTCTAGAACAAGCTGCGCTAGAGGCTAGCTGTATGATTTTGGCCACTGCCTCATGGATATAGTCCTTAACCTTACGAGCATCTGCTTCCTTATCCATGGCCACATCTTTTATGCATTCAGCACATACAAGCTACCCGACAACAGCCGGTGCCGTGCAAGCCCAGCATAGGCCATTTGCCAGTCTCCCGGACTGCCTTGGTTTTACTGCTGAAGATTTACTGCAGCTTGGACCGCTGGGAGATCAATCCCACCATTTGGAATGGGACCCAGGTTGCAGGGACTTAGAGCGGTGGCAGGACTTTTCATTTGGGGAATGTCTTTTTTTAGGGCTTCTAAAAAAGATTAAGCAACACGTTACTTACGTGTGCGGCACTCTTTTCCAGTTTTAGTTCCTAGTAGACCCCTCCTACCTTTCCGCAGATCTTCGTGCCTGCTGTGGCGAGCTCATGGCTATGGACGGAACGTGAAAAAAGTACATTTAGTAAAAAAGACGCATCTGTTTTTTTTTAATGTGTGCTGCCCCTTTAAATCGTCGGCCATCATCGGCCATCTTACCTGCAGCAAACAAGCTGAGAAGTGCAGGATTACAGAGAGGGTCAGGAGCAGCAGCAGTGAGCAATTCACCCAAACCTGGCTGAGAGGGAAAAGCAGAAGGATAGTGTAAACAGCACATAAACTGACCACGGGAGTTTTGGGAGGGGGACCGCGATAACACCTACCACATTTACTGCCTCTGAAGCCCACAGCACTCGGCGCCTGGCACCGCTGTGGTGTCCGGTTCTATGGTGTGCTGGTTACCCCAGCAACGCATGGCCACTCCCGCTACGCCCCACCTCCCGTGATGTCAGTTGGCGGCAACCTTGGCTCCAGAGAGGTAGATGGCATGGTCCTAGAGCCTGGGAGCCCTTTGCAGGTAACTTTTAAATTCCTCTTCAGCTCGCCACAGCCTGCCCGCAGCCCCGGCACTCAGGGCATCCAGTGTCATAAGAGGATTTACGTCTATCCTTTCTGGACCTTCCAACCCCAGGAGAGGCTCAACCTGGGGGGGGGGGGTCGGTAGGGGGGGTATAATATGGGTGCAGAGTACATTATCACTTTAGGAGACAGCAAATGCAAAATTAGCCTATACCTATATAAACTGCTCTCAGTTTTACCAAGATCTCTGTCTCATTGGTAACCAGGGTCTAGTCGTTCAGGTTGAGAAGAGACAGAGCATGGTGAACAGGATTTGTGTCTAGGCAGATTTGTTCAAACTGAGTAAGGCCTCTAAAGAACCCCAAGGTTTGGGAGTGGAATGGAAGAAAGGATCTTATTTGCCGTATTCTCCAGTCATCTAAGACAGCTGCAAATGTCCGTTTAAAAGCCTGTACACACGATCCGAAAATCGGTAAGTAGTACTTAAAGTAGTTTAAGTAAAATTTTGTATGACAGACGGTCTGCCAATTTTTGAATCGTTAGTATGGTGCTTTCGACAGCCGATTCCGATTTTTCGTATGACAAAAGCTAGATATGCAGACTATAAAAAAAAATTTTGGTCAGTTGTAAAAACACAACGTCCAATTTTCATTTAATTAGTATGGTTTTTGTCCGAAAAAAAATTGTAAGAACAAGACTACGCATCCTCAGAAACAAAAGAATACATACAAAACTATTTAACACGTTATGTCACTTCTGAAGTTGAATTCTGTCGTACGAGAATTTTAATATGGTGAGTAACCTCTTCACTTTAGACATGAGACTAGCATGTAACAAAAAACGGACGAACGGTTGTCCAAAAATCTGATCGTGTGTACGAGACTTAAGTCTGGAACAGTCTAGAAGTGTCTCTAAAGCAGCCCTTCAATGGAGAGTTAAATAAGCTTGGTGTTTCCAAGAATACAAATGAGGGAGAGGAAATATATATAGCTATGTGTCTTGAGATAGCTGTAGCTGTACCAATGAGGGGATTTTTCCTCAAAACCTCTGGGCTCTCTTCGGTCAACCATAAAAATGCCTGACAGAGGGAGTGGGGATTGAATCTGTTCCAAGGGTATCCATTTTTTGGAGCCTCTGTTAAATCACCAGTTAATCATTCAGTTTCAGTGCAAGGCCACAAAATAAAGTTGAGTGTCCAAAAGACCTACACACCACTAAGTTTAAGACAGAATAAAATAACGTTTTTGAGTCTTGGCTTTTTCCCACCCCAAAAGGATCATGTCATTCATTTTTGGAACCCAGGTAATAAATAGATAGGGTTTGCAGTAAATACACAATTATGGCGGAAACATTCATTTTAAAAATACTGTTGCCACCAAACCAGGTGAAAATGTGTTCATCCAATCTTGCCAGGTCTCGTTTTATAATCTTTAGTAACAGTGGAAATTAAAGTCATTTACATGGGCAAGGCTCCAAATGATGTTATAAAGAAGATTTATGTGACCCATCAGAAAAAGAAATAGTTAAATAGCTGAAACCATTTTTGTAAGCCTATATAATGGTTTCTGTTCCAGACTTTTTCATACATCTGCAGGCATTATTCAGCAAGCACTACAGCTCATGAAACTTAATATCGTGTTAGGCTGATAAGTTGGGCCATTGATAGTTATCACACCCTGTAAAACACACTTTTTTTTTAGGTTGACAAAACTACGTACAAACCACATCTCCTTACTCGCTGGAAAATAAGTACTTTTCTTGTCACTTTCTGGAGTTCAAGCCTCACAAGCTCGGTCTGACAGGATGGGAGATGTTTAAACCATATGTTTGTTATCAGCCACATTCATGAATCCACAATTTTTGGTTTACCTATTTCATTCCTGGAATATTGTAAATAGATAGGCTTTGCCAAGTGTTTCGGGGTGCATTACACAAATGTTATGCTTCAATTGCTGTGTAAGGGACTTTTCATCACATTTCCACATTTTCTTTCATGGGTGCATTATTTATAATAGTAATTTGATAGCTATATTAGCCTGTATAAATTTTGTTCAAGGAGTCTTTATAAAAACTTTTGAAAACAGCCCTCATAGGGTTTACATAGCATTTTATTCTTAACTCAATTAAAGTGGATGTAAACCCAATGTCATCCTTTCTAAACTACTGCCATAGGGGTTATCTATAAGGATATACATGCCTCCTGCATGTATCTTTACCTGTCAAATGTCTCCCCTCTATCTGTTATTAGACCCGAAAAACTGCAGATTCTGTGGGTGGGTCTGTTGTCTGGAGCTCGGTGGGTGGAGTCGTGATGTCAGTAGACTCCCCGCCCGCCTCTACACTCCCCTTGTCAATATTCATTTTCCCCTGTGTATTTCTAACACTGAACTTCTTCTATGATCTCTAACATCCAGTGAAAAGACAGGAAAGTAACCACATGACTTCAGCATGCCAAATCATGCTGAGGTGTGGAACAGCCAATTAGGGCTGAAACAACTAATCGATTAATCGACAACTAATCGATTATGAAATTAATCGATTACTATTTTCATAATCGATTAATTGGCTAGTAACATTAATGGGGTTAAAAAAAACCTAAACTGAGCCCTTTATAGTACAAAAAGAGCAAATAATCGCTACTGTAAATATTACTTTCACAGTTCTACACTAAAAAAAAAATGAACCCCTTACAGTAGTGATTATCTGCTTTTTTTGTACTATAAATGGCTAATTTTAATTTTTTTCACCCCATTATGTTACTAAACGTCTTAGACCTGGTTCACATCTATGTGTTTTTTGGTGCTTTTTGCAGAAACGCACTACAGTTCATTTACATGGTCTCCTATGGGACACGTTCACGCAAAACGATGCTTTTTTGGTTCAATATACTTCAATAAAGGAGCTGCAGAAAAGCATGTAATGCGTTTTTGCAGCAATATGTGTTTTTTAATCTGCCCAACAACAAATTGGCCAAACGAAATGCAAAAACGCAAATCACAGCAAAATCACGTGCACAAAAATCAAAACGCACAGCAAAAAGCACTGCAGAAACAGATCAAAAGCAAACGGCATAGGTGTGTACCAAGCCTTATGCTGGCCACACGGATCAATTTTCAGACAAGAATATTCAGACGAAAAATCTTTGTACATTCACTGAATGAAAGAACGAACGTTCTTAAAATGACATTTTTTTTGAAGGAAGACATTGGTTTTGTTTTTAATAAAAAAAATTTGATCACTGAGTCTGATGATATTTACCAGATTCACCCTTTAATAGTATATACAGTATATATCCTCTAATATATAAAGTATATCTCCTCTAATAGTTTATACAGTATATCTCTTCTAATAGTATATACAGTATATCTCTTCTAAACGAAACAATAATCGGCCAACTAATCGATTATGAAAATAATCGTTAGTTACAGCCCTACAGCCAATCCTTGCAGAGCTGCTGAAGAAAGGAGTGGGAGAGGGAATTAAAAAATAATGCATGTCTCTTAGGCTGTCACTCACAGCAAGGGGGAGTATTTGACAAAGTTTTTCTCAGTTTGTCAAGATTTTTCTCACTGAACAATAAAAGAGGATTGCTCAGAGATGGATTAACTCTGTGTGGCAAGACTGGGCTCAAATGATAGGAAATCTTATATTCTACAGTATGATATAAAAAAAAATTGGGGTTTACATCCACTTTAACTTACAGGTCACATGCATATACAGTACTGTGCAAACGTTTTAGACAGGTATGAATAAATGCAGGAATGTAAGAATGCTTTCAAAAATATATATTTTAATTATTTTAATCACTTTACAAAATGCAAACTGAGCAAACAGAAGAAAAAAGAAAAGAAAAGTTGAAACACAGTCATTAACTGAAACAGAAACAGCTGTGTAGGAGGCTTAAAACTGGGTGAAGAATAGCCAAACTCTGCTACTAAGGTGAGGTTGGGGAAGACAGTTTCATGTTATAGGTTATAAACCATGGCAAAACTGAGCACTGCAACAAGACACCAGATATATAATACATCAGCAAGGTCTCTGAAAATTTCAAAGCAGACTGGGGTTTCAAGATGGACAAAGAAATGGGCAACGTTGAGTAATGTAGCTGCAGTAGTCTGCCAAGGAAACTTAAAGTGGATGTAATCCCACGCTCATCCTTTCTAAACTACTGTCATAGTGGTTATCTATAAGGATATACATGCCTCCTGCATGTACGTATCCTTACCTGTCAAATGTCTCCCCTCTGTCTGTTATGAGACCCGAAAAACTGCAGATTCTGTGGGTGGGTTTGTTGTCTGGGTCTCGGTGGGTGGAGTCGTGATGTCAATAGACTTCCCGCCCACCTCTACACTCCCCTTGTCAACATGCATTTTCTCCTGTGTATTTTTACACTGAGCTTCTGATATGATCACTAACATCCAGTCAAAACCCAGAAAAGTCACCACATGACTTCAGCATGCCCAATCATGCTGAGGTGTGGAGCAGCCAATCTTGGGAGAGCTGGAGAAGAAAGGAGGAGGGGATCTGAAGTACACAGAATGCCTCTCTCAGGCTCGTGCATGAGATATGTAAATCACCTGTCACTCACAGCAAGGGGGAAGAACTGACTTGCTCAGAGCTGGATTAACTCTTTGTGGCAAGACTGGGCACGAATGATACGAAAATCTTTACTGTGCAAACTTGAATTAAATTTTTTTTTTCAGGTTTACATGCACTTAAAATGTGTTCTAGTTAACCTCAACAACATCTCTCAGATAATATTGTAACCACAGACTGGCACACTTCCATTCACTTGTGTCTACTGAAATATTTAAGAGCCGGTGTCTAGGCTTTGTACAAGTGTGCACAAAGCAGGATAGAAATATTAAAGCGCTTACTGCATCTTTTATTCTTCTGAACTGACATAGGCAGTCGTTACATCAGGAATGTCCGCCATACTCGCCGATTACAGCAGGAGCCAGCCGACGAGGGCGTGCATGTGCCCCAGAAGTGCAAGATCACTTACTAGGTACATGATTATGTGCAGCAGAGCCGCCTTGCCGCTGTATATATACAGTATTTGGTCGGCGAGCGGTTAAAGTAAAAAAAAAAATCCAGAAAAAGGTAGCTCTATCTGTCTCAAAAAATTATAAAAATGTCATTTGGATACAGTGTTGCATGACTGTGTGTGACAGCACTGAAGGCTGAAAAATGCCCTGAGTAAGAAGGGGATTCGTGTTCGGTTCTTTATTCACAAAAAGTGAATAAAAGGCCTATAATGGCATCTACAGCTAGAAATAGAACAATTAAAATGAACAGTTTGTTTTTGGATATCAAGGCTAAAATTGGGCAAGGATGAGCAGATTTGAGAATTATCCTTGCAGAGGATTGCAAGTTTAAATTTAAATTTTTGTTTCTAGTTTTGCACAGAGAAAGGGGAGGGTTTGAACCTAGTCAGGTTTTTAATGCTCCTCAAGAGAATGGGCAGCATTGAGATAAGGGGACATACTGCAGGTAGTAATAAATACCTCTCAGAGGTTCTGAACCTTTTCTGTTTAACTAGAAAACATTTTATTTTTTGCTTTGTGTGTCTTCATTGGAGACATTTCCCGTCACTTCCTTTCTTTCTTAATAAGACAGGGCATCTAGAATTATTTGCATTTTACATTTTCTTGATACATATCAGAAGAGAACTTAAAGTTTGTGGCCTGGGTGGCAAACACAATCAACTGGCCCTTTCATAATAATGAATGTTTCCTTTAGGCTAAAGAATGTTATGTTATTGGTGTCTATGGGAAAAGGTGGATGGTGGTGAACATGGTTTATTTGACACACTAATTTGATACATTTCTTTAAATTTAAATATATTAACATAAAGTATGTCTAAATCAAGGACAGGTAGCAGGAGAGCTGTTAGCATAATCATTGCATTACTGGAGTCCAAAGCTAAAGAAATAAGTCTTCAAGAAAAGACAGGATGTGTGGGCAAATCTATCCAACAGAGCCCCCGATAGCAGTAAAAACCTAAAATTTGTTCTAATCTCTCCCCCTCTATTTAAACATTTTTGACTTGACATACACTATAAACTGTTAAACATGTAAATGTCTACTCTCCATTTGTTCAGACTGAAAGACGGAAATAGCATTCATTCATACTGGCAGTTCTGTAATTGATGTCCAAGTCACAAGTAGGATAGGACAGCCAAGCATATCAAAATCATAAATTCATATTATCTATTGTGGTTTTACAGATATGCAGGGCTTTGCGTGTGGGTTTGGCAGCTGGATACAAGAAACGGGAATAATTCACAGGTTTATATTTTTACAGATTTATCAAAACTCAAGTCAGGAGACAGAGAAGGCAGTCTGACTGTGATCAAGGTTTGGAATGTTGAGCTGATTCAGTAGCGAGGACTTTAAATTTGTTAAACTAAATTAAAATGAAAGTAAATTAGTGATTATTTTAAATTATTTTGAATGTACCATGCATGTTTTATGTAGTATCTAAGACAAATGTTAAAAACCATAAAAGCATTTAATATATCTGAATTTGATGACTATATTGTAATCTATCCTAATAATACTTTATAAAATAAATTTGTTTGTTATCTAAGAAGCGGAAATCCCTGCTCCATTATAATCTACAGCAGTGCTGGTCAACTTTCTTGTTATAGGGGCCTCAAGTGGGACCCTTGACATCAAACAGTTGCAAATATTCAGTGTATGTAATGCTACAGGAAGCTGTCTGATATTGCAGGCATGTGGGAGAAGATGGTCAAAGAGCACAAGCTTGTTACAAGAGATGGTCAGAGATTGTAGACATGCTGTAGGAGATGATCAGAGACAGCACACATGCTTGGAGACCAAGGACATGCTTCAGGAGACATAGACATTGAACACATTGCACGAGACTGCTAAAAATCACTTTTATTGCAGTGCAATAAGGAAACAAAGACTACTGCCTGCAGAGGCCTGCACAAAAAGTGCCAAAGAGCCATGGGTTCGGTATAAGGGGTCGACACCCTAGAGGCATTTTTTACCCTCCTCCGTTACAGTATGTGTTCATGCCACCATATACTTGTGCAACTACATTTCTACCTATAAGTGTTTGCATACCAAACCTTAGTATTAATATATTCCAACTTCTGCTGAAATAGGTAAGCTGTCTTGAAAGAAAGAAATATTGCTCCCAAATTAATGGAGAAGGCATGTGCCCAAGATCCCTCTAAATGTGCATATTGCTTGTTTCTCAATGCCATTATATCTGTTCACAGCATTAATCCAGTACGAGTATCAGTGGATATTCAATTTGAATTGACAACTGTTTGTTCTCATCATTTTTACACAATTGGTTAGCAAATTAACTGCACTGAACAATGTTTGCAGCATTATGTGAATTTAAAGTTAACATATTTTGTTTTTAGTGTTGTATAGGGTACGAGTTTATTGATATGTTTTTTTTTTTACCTCCTGTTCCAAAGGCACAATTGGAGGTAAGACTTAGACCCCTTTCACACCGAGGGCGTTTTGCAGGCGCTATAGCATTAAAAATAGCGCCTGTAATCCACCCTCAAACAGCTGCAGGATTGTCTCCAGTGTGAAAGCCCGAGGGCTTTCACACCGGAGCGCTGGGCTGGCAGGACGGGAAAAAAAGTCCTGCCAGCAGCTTCTTTGGAGCGGTGAAGGAGCGGTGTGTTTACCGCTCCTCCACCACTGCTCCCCATTGAAATCAATGGGGCAGCGCTGGGATACCGCCGGCAAAAGCCGCCATTGTGGCGCATTGCGGGCGGTTTTAACCCTTTCTCGGCCGCTAGTGGGCGAAATGCGCAGCTAATCAGACGGTAAAACGCCGCTATAAATAGCAACGTTTTACCGCCGACGCTATGGGTGGCCCGGTGTGAAAGGGCTCTAACACTCTCCAAAGCAAGGGGAAAGGCAGTTGCTACTGGAACAATAACACCTGGAACAGGTGTTATTGTTGGTAGATTTTTTTACCTCCTCCGGTTCACTTGACAACTCTAAAACCTAGGATTACCCACTTGTTTCTGTAACAGGGACAACGACCACTAGTATAAATAGAGAGTGTTAAAGTGATTGTAAGGGTTCGTTTTTTTTTTTTTTAAATAACAAACATATCATACTTCCCTCCACTGTGCAGCTCGTTTTGCACTGTGCAGTCGCTTACCGCTTTTGGTGGCGGATCATCTAAGTTACCTCTGTCACATTTTGGATGTTCACTCAGGAGTTCTGTGACTGTCAACCATTTATGTTTTGAACTTCACACTTTTGGAATACCTTTGGGACTTGTCTGTGTCCCCCCCCCCCTTTTATTTCTCTATTTACACCTTGGACATTAATTCTCACGGAACACGTGTCACTATTTATACTGCTTTTTTTCATATGTCAATTTTATTTTTGATATTGATTATTATTTGCTTAGCCCTGCCCATTTTCCATATATATTTCTGTTTATTTTACACTTTTGTGCTAGCTGCTATTGTGTAGACAGCGCAACATATTTTGTTATTTACGTCATATTAGGGTTGCCACCTGTTTGGGATTCACTCGGACAGTTTGGGTTTGGAATCATGCGTCTGGGTTTCAGGCTGTCTGAGACCCGGACACATTTTTCAGACCGGACTATGGCTTCCCAGCAGGGTTGCTGGCTGCAGTTGTCTAAGCTGAGAGTGTCTGTTACACTCTCTTTCACACTGCCCAAAGCCAGTACTATCAATCCCCCCCCCCCCCCAAACACACACACAGATGGGAAAGGAGAGAAGGCTCGATCTGCACCTCTTTCTCCCACCCCTACCCCTGTGTCTGCCCGCACTCCAAACCCCATCGCTGTACCTCAGAAAAGGAAGGTGGGGATGGGAAATTTGAAGCCCAGCAGCCTCAGATACATCTGGATAAGAGGTGCTGACTGCCAAGGGGTGAGTGGGCTCACCATCCATCCCTGCCTGTGACTAAAGTCTCCCACCTCTCCCCTTCACTCATGCACTCATTACATCAGAGCTCCCCTTTACACCAGAGGCCACAGTGTTCCCCTTACATCAGAGTCCTCTCCGTACACCAGAGCATCCCTTATGTTAGAGTCCCCAGAGTTCTCCCTTACATGAGAGTCGTCAGAGCCCCCCTTACAATGAAAGGGAACTCTGAGTTCAGATGTAAAGGGGGAACTCTATGGACTCCGATGTAAAGGGGGACTCTTGTGATTAACTTCATATGATTAGAAATGGTATTTAATAGCAACATCTATGCATAGTTTATCTATGCATACTATGAAAAAACATCGCTGTGCGACGCTGAAGTGTTCGGGTTTGACTTGAAGAAAAGGTGGCAACTCTGCCTCATATACACACACACACTGCAAAAATCTGTTTGCAGGATCGGTACTGCCCTTTTCCCTCTGTCCTTCTGAGTAACCCCATCACTAATGTCCTGGATTCTAAACAGCTAAGGAGATTTTCTTCCACAAAAGAAAGTCTGAAGGTGGCCACTGGGGAACTATGTTGAAATAGATAAGCATGCCCTTCACTTCATCTATACCAGGTACTGAAGAGGAAGTTCAGAAACAAACTTTCTGCTGATTGAATGAAAGCACTCAACATATTTGGAAAAGTAGCCACCAGATATACATTTTCAGCACTACAAGAGAGCAAGTTAGAAGTACAAACTACATCTACACTATATTGTCAAAAGTATTGGGACACCTGCCTTTACACGCACATTAACTTTATTAGCATCCCGGTCTTAGTCTGTAGGGTTCAATATTGAGTTGGCCATTGTTTGGCAATAATTGACCATTCTTCCAGAAGCCCTTTTGTGAGGTTAGGCACTGATGTTAGACGATAAGGCCTAGCTCGCAGTCTCCACTCTAATTCATCCCAAAGGTGTTCTATCGGGTTGAGGTGCAGGCCAGTCAAGTTGTTAACAGTGATCCTTAGAATTTTTTCATTAACAGCAGATTGCTAACTTTCCTGCACTATATTTATTTTATTACTGTAGCAATTATTAATGGGTAGAAAGGCATGAGCTACAGTCTGCTGGATCAGCCTGAAGACCACAGACACTGTGTAGATGAGTGAAAAATTGCATACCCACACATTGCAGAACATGCACTTTTATAACAGAGAGTTGACAGCACTCATTTCCTTCACATAGTCAAACGGCGGTGTTTGATTTGGAATTCTACTTCATGTATCTCAAATATAACAACGTTGGAAATATTAAGCTGAAACAAAAAGAAAGACAAGTATTTTTCAGTATTTTTTTTTCATTCTAGGGTCTGATTTCCATCTCTGTTTCCCTAAAAAAATGTATTACACTAACAGTTTCAACCAAAGTGAGCAAAGTCAGCATATACATTTTTATTTTTCTCTATGAGAAGAGGCTACTAGCCTAAAAAGAGGGGCAAGAGTCATAGCTCTGCCTAAATGCCAGCTAAATATGTGATGTCTAAATGTAGCAAATGCAACACTTTGCACTTTACTCTAATTGGTGAATAGTGACAGTGGGAGTTGCACATAACAGGGTTTAGGAAGTAGACCCAACCACAAAACAGTTGAGCAGTCTGCAGTGGTTTACACAGAACTTTGCAGGTTGTATAGATTTTAAAGACCCCCCCTCCCCTTTTCTTGACACCCCTCTCTGCATATTATTTTTCATTTCAGAATGCATACCTAAATTCCAGGTGTCTATGTGGTCATGTGGTAAGAGGGATCCTTTCTTATCTTCTCCAAAGTCACAAGTGGGGGATCCTCAAGGCTGTGGTAATGATGATAACCTAATATTGTATGGATTCAATTCTATGCAGCATTTTCCTGTGAGCCCAGGCTGCGTGATGATTCACCTCCAGGGAATGTGTCCATGATAGCTTGGGCTCACAGGAAGTAAGTTGAATGATGCTTAAAGCGGGGTTCCACTCAAATTTTTAACTTGATCTTACCCCCTTCAGTTAATTGCATAGATGTTCAAATGCTGCACGAAAAAATGTTTTATCGCTGTAATTACCTTTATATTGTACTTTATTGTGGCACTTCCTGTCTCTCCTCCCATGGGAGTAGGCGTGTTTATTGCCTTTCCCCGACGCCGCACTGTCTCCTAGGAGCTTAGGGTCACGCTTCCCAAGATTCAGTGCGGAAACAATGATCATGCGCGTGAACAAGCTGTGAATGAACAGCATTCCCCGCATCCCGGAAATCAATGCTTGTGGGCTTCACATGCCCACAAGCAAGATGGAAACCGCCAGCATCACATTTTTTAAGTTATTTTTCAGTACGAAAACAGACAAAGGTGGAAATATTACACCCAAACTGTGAGCATTATTTTGGGATTAGCAAAGTGTCTCAATGACCTAAAAAAAAAAAAAAAGTTTGGTCGCCGGACTCCTGTTTTAATCTCATTGAGCCCAGAAGAAACTGGTAACCAGCAGCGGAAGAGGATGCAGAGGACAGCCCTAGATCATGAGTAAGAGTAGTAGTTTGATTTTTTATTTATTTTTTTGTATAATCTTTATTTTATATTTTCAAAATAACATACATTGAGAAAACAGCCCACAACAAAACAAGATTTATTTATTTAACATGAGGGAGGTGCAAAGGATTTTCTTAAAAATAATGTACCAGACTCTGGACACCCCAACTGGGTATCTGGGACTCTGGAACATGAAGCTGTAGCTACCCAAAGAACCAAGCAACACCAGTTTTTGTAGTAAACAAGAATAATTTTCATTTATTAGAGAAACATACTGAATTTATACAGAAAACCTAGCTAGAACTAACCACATTATCACAGACAATGCCCACCTCAGACAGTCCGGCGGACACATAAGAATACATTATACATAGGAAGCCATACGTTACAAATGATGGTTCTTTTGGGGTAATCCCGAGGGAGTGACGGCAATACCGGTATACCAGTCCTGGATGCCCAGATGATATGATCCTTGTGGACAAGGCCGGAGTGACAGTTGGTTAAAGGTACCCGGGTGCTGTTCGTAGAGTAACCATGAAACAGTTTCATAGCTGTTGTTACCAAACCCTGGTGAGATGTAATTTTGAAATTCCCAGGTTCCCAAGCAAGCTCATTCTCAGTAACCAGCCTGGCCCATTTCCCACCAAAAAGAGAACATAGTCCCAAAAGAGCAATGTGGCAGGACAATGGGCCTTTGAAGCGACTCCTAGTAAAGTTAGCGGGTATTGCTACTGGAAATAGCCGTTATACAGTGAATGAATGGGCTAGGACCCAGTGAAGTGCTGATGGAGTGCCCAGGCTAGATGGAAGTCCGGATGGGCATAAAATTCAACTAGTGACCAGCTCCTTCTGTATAACTTTAAAACACAGTAAAACACAAGTTCTCTGGGCAATGGTTCTCCTGAAGCCCAGAGTCTGGTTCTCCTGAAGCCCAAGTTAAAATTGGAGATGGGATTTAGGGTAAGGTTTAGGGTAAGGCATTACGCCTTGATAGTATAACAGTTCTTTGTAAAGCTGGGCACATTCGTTTTTTTGGTTTAACCTATAGGTTGAAAAAAAAAAAAAAAAAAAAAAAAAACCTGACACCCATTGGCTGCAAGCGCTGACCAAATGCTGGTTTTCCCAGCGATCTTCTGTCGTCCAGATTCAACATGAAGTTAGTCAACTTTGTGTCCAGGACAAGGGATCCACTCGCATGCGGAACACATGCATTGGTGCCCCCGTGGAATCAGTTCTCACTGATTTATGCATTCCCCCTATTCAGTTGCTGCCACGACTTCTTTGCAGGATCAAGCTGGAAAGAAAGTTGGTAATTCCGGTAGCCCCAGCATGGCCCAGAAAGTCCTGGTATGCAGAAATCGTAAAGATGGCAGTGGAGGATCTATGGTCCATTCCACTAAGGCCAGACCTACTCTCACAGGGCCAATATTCCATCCTACCTTACGAACGCGAAATTTAACGGCTTGGCTATTGAAACCCACATTCTGAAGAAACGTGGGCTTTCCGGGTCAGTTATTTCTACCTTGATTAATGGAAGGAAGCCAGCTTTCAGAACTATATATTATAGAGTCTGGAGGGCTTATGTTTCCTGGTGCGAATCCAAGGATTGGCACCCTCGGAGGTATACCATAGGCAGAATTCTTGCCTTTCTACAAATTAGGGGTAGAGATGAAGTTGGCCTTGAGTACTATTAAGGGCCAAGTCTCAGGTTTATCGGTCTTATTTCAAAGACCGCTTGCTACACATTCTTTAGTCTGGGGTTTTATGCAAGGGGCGATGTGGATCAATCCGCCAGTTAGATCACCTTTGAACCCTTGGGACTTGAACTTAGTTTTGTTAGTGTTACAAAAACAGCCATTTGAACCGATACAGCATATTCCCTTAGTCCGGCAAGGAAGTTAGTGTTCTTGGTTACTATATCCTCAGCAAGGAGGGTTTTGGAATTGGCTGCTCTTTCTTGTGAAGAGCCATACTTGATTATTCACGAGGACAGAGTGGTGTTACGCCCTTGTCCAGGTTTTCTGCCAAAAGTGGTCTCAGGTTTCCACCTGAACCAAGATATTGTCCTGCCATAGTTTTTTCCAAAACCATGTTCCAGGGAAGAGAAGTCACTACATTGTCTTGATGTGGTAAGAGCGGTCAAAGTCTATTTAAAGACGACTGCTCAGATCCGGAAGACTGATGTCTTATTTGTACTGCCAGAGGGTCCTAAGAAAGGACAGGCAGCGTCGAAATCCACTGTCGCTAAGTGGATTCGGCAAGTTATAATTCAGACTTATGATTTAAGGGTAAGATTCCACATTTTCAAGTCAAAGCGCACTCTACCAGGGCGGTTAGTGCTTCTTGGGCAGTGGGTCCCCAAGCCTCCATGGCTCAGATCTGTAAGGCCGCAACTTGGTCTTCAGTACATACATTCACCAAGTTTTATCAGGTGAATGTAAGAAGGCATGAGGATATTGCCTTTGGGCACAGTGTGCTGCCGGCAACAGTATAGGTTCTCAAGTCTGGGGGTGCCCTACGGGTTATCTCTCCCTCCCCTCAAATAGCATTGCCATGGGATGTCCCACATAGCGTTCTGCGTCCCGTGATGTACGATAAAGAAAATAGGATTTTTATAACAGCTTACCTGTAAAATCCTTTTCTTGGAGTACATCACGGGACACAGAGGTCCTGCCCCTCTTTCAGGGGGTAAAGTATATTGCTTTGCCGTAAAAAATTAGGTACTCCTGGTAGGAGGAGGGGTTATATAGGGAGTGAACTTCCTGTATCGGGTATACCAGTGTCCATCACCTGAAGGTGCCTATATACCCACATAGTGATTACTATGGTGCTCTGTGTCCCGTGATGTACTCCAAGAAAAAGATTTTACAGGTAAGCTGTTATAAAAATCCTATTTTTTTCTATTATTCACTTAGCTCAGAAGGATCTAAAAGTTCTTCCAGATTCCGACACTCCAGAGATGCTGGACAGTTCCCTGCCTGATTCCTTGGACAGCCTTACCTTGTATCTTCGCTACCGACCCTTGGCTTGTTCATCGACTACGCTTTTGTCTGATCTTATCCGCCTATGTACTACTTGTTGCTGACCTTTGTTTACTGACTATGTGTAAGGAAGGACATGCCACTAGACAAGATGGCTCCTCTGGATGAACTTTTGAGCACACGCTAATACATGTTCCCTTTCGTGCTCGCAGAAATTGGGCACTTGCTAATGCTAATGTGCATACCTGTGCAAGCATACATACCCGTGCATTCCGGCACTCACATGCACTTGTGACAGATGTTGGTGCCAAATGGGCTATTTAAACTGGGCCAGTGCTCAGGATCAGTGTTGCTTTGTCTTCAACCTCCTGTGAATCCTGTGTTCCTGTGATTCTGTATCCAGATTCAAGTTGATGACCCGGCTTATCTTGACCACTCTCTGAACTCCACCTGCAATGACTTGGGCTTGTCCCCTAACCTCCGCTTCTGTCTGCTCCATTGGCTCCTGCTTCACTGATCGGTTCCAGACCCAGCTTGTTTCCTGACCACGCTCCTGCCTTTGCCCTGTACCCGATCCATCCTGTCTGTGTATGACCCAGCCTGCCAGACCCTGCTACTCGGCCTTCTGTCACTGGTACCCATCTACCACCCTGCTGTTCTGGCTGACCTACAGTCGGCTACCAGCCTTCTGTTGACTTCAGCTGCCCAGTGTGGACACCTGCCCTGCAGCCAGCAAGACTTACAGGCACTCGTGCCACTCTATACTCCTTTGCCTCCTGTCTACACTATCAGGGACCCCAAGTCAGAGGTGTAAGAGAGGCCTTCCTCATCAGGCTTTGCTACTAGGTACGTGATACTATGTTACTGCTTGATCCCTACCTGCTATATCTGCTACCAGACCCTGACTTGATCAGCACCTAGTAGGGTGATCCTGAGGGCCACAACCTTGTACTAACATGCAGCAAAACCCATCTCCACCATTAGGAGTTCTGGAGAATAGAGGTTAGTGCTTAGACCCCGCGCCTCAGGTGGACCCTCATCATCCAATAGGGCAGTGGTTCTCAACTCCTGTCCTCAGGACCCACTAACAGGCCAGATTTTAAGTGTTACCTTGGGGAGATTCAGAATAGAATACTGCAATCACTGAGCAACAAATGATATCACCTGTGATGTATTTCAGTTATCTTGCAAACTTGGCCCGTTGGTGGGTCCTGAGGACAGGAGTTGAGAACCACTGCAATAGGGGATCTGCTTGTATATTTCCAGCCAACTATTTCTAAACCTCTTTACTGCTTCAGCCACTGGCCTCCAAGCCTGACCTCAGACTATGACACCTGCGATTGTGAACTTGCAAGATTGATACATAGCTGAAAATTAAACATCTAGAGATGCCTGCATGAAGCATTAAAGATCTTTAGAAACACTTAGGAAGCCCCAAAATATAGGGCTTCAATATTGGTCCTTAAGACTATCCATCATACATGCTGAGGAACTCCTAG
This sequence comes from Aquarana catesbeiana, assembly GCF_042186555.1. Taxonomy (NCBI): domain Eukaryota; kingdom Metazoa; phylum Chordata; class Amphibia; order Anura; family Ranidae; genus Aquarana; species Aquarana catesbeiana. Next base: position 573,749,532 of record NC_133327.1, read on the forward strand.
TAAGTTGCGGAAGAGGGAATGTGATGTACTAGAACTTGGGCTCCCAGCTGAACTAAAGAGTTGCATAACTGGAAGGCTCAAGTATGCAGCTTTTGAGGCACTCATGAAGATATCTTAGATAGCTGCTTGCCAGTCATGCTATCAGTTTAGTGAGTTTAATAACAAGACAGTTGTACTTTTTAAGTGCACTTATAAAAAGGTAGTGTCTGTTGCAGAACAAAGCTAATTCATTAATGCTGTCAGTATGACTTCCAATTCAGGTATAGATTTGATTGAACTGATGCTACCAGCAAATACCAGTAACTGCTTCTGTATACTCTTATGTACCAAAACAAACAACTATAGCTTTAAAGGGTGCAAATGATTAAAGCTAATTTCTGAAAATCATGACTAACTCCTTCTGACAAATAGCTACAATTAGCAACAAAAAAAGTGAGATCTTTGGCCATGTGATGTGCAGGGCCCCAAGTCTTCTCTCTTCCTTTCTGTATATGGTGTAGGGGTCCTTCTTCAGCAGGTTGCATGGACACTTTATATTGGCTGTCCAGCAGTGGGATCCTCTCAGGTTCCAAGAGACTGCAGTGAAATGATGTCATGAGGAGGGACCATCAAAAAGTAATTAAATGGCAGACATAGATGAATTCAAGTTTTTTGTAAGGTTTTTAAATGTGTGAATAGGTTAGAGAGAGAGGAATGAGTAAGGTCTTTACTTTTGCTCCGTGTGGGGCTTTAATGCCCAACTCCAGACAAAACTTTTTATTTCATTTTTGGATAGAGTGGGGAAGTGTTACAAACTCGATCAGGTTTCTATCGCCATTTGTGTACCAGCTGGGGGGGGGGGGTCACTTACCCCCACTTTCTGTGGGGAAATAAAGTGCTGGAAAATCTATTGCAGCAAGGGTACAAGCAAAAACAAATTGCATTTTTAGCAGAGTGGAGAAGTATTAGAGCTTGTGACAGTGCTTTTTGCTATACGTTAATACTTGTCTCAGTATCTACCAAGCCCCACATTTCTGCTTCTTTCTGTGGTATCACAGGAATAGGAAATTTGGGAAAAAATTCCCAAATACGTAGGTCACAGACAAAAAAACAAAAAACAAAAACAGAGCAGTCATTTTAATTATTTCCCACTTTACTAAAAACTAAAAAAAATGTATGGTAGTTAGGCTTTAAACTAGACTATTATAAAAGTGGCTATGAGTAATCTCCACTTTGCTAATCAGGTTAGTTCCCAGAGCTTACACTGCTTTTGCTGCCTTTGGTGTATTTCTAACATTACAGTTCATTATTTTCTAAGTCATCTTCCTCTGAAGTTGCCATGGCAAACATCAAACACTGTTCAGCTTATATTGTTAGCTGGTAAATCAGGAGCTACTCTCATGCTTGTCACTGTGAGCCAGGAATGTCTTCCTCTTTTGTAGTTACACAACCCTGATGTAGGCTACTATTATTTTTAGCAATTACATATTACGGTAAATTCCTTTCGGTGAACATGCAAAGCCTGTTGAAACACAAGTCTTATTTATAAAATTGTCTAGAGGGAGTTTTCCTAATGCTCGTGTGGGCATTTTATAAAGAAAAGTGAGCAGAAGCTAATACACTGTTTCTAAAATGTATAAGATGTATTGTATCAATAAATGTTTCTTATGGTCATATACAAGTTGCAGATCGGGATTCTGGATGGAGCCCAAACCATGTTCTCCCTTGTATCACTGATTGGGACTATGATGTTCAAGGGCATTACTATAAGCATACAGAGCATGCAACTGCAAGGGGGCCCAGAAGTACAGAGGGCCCAGCATTGTGTTGCTTCCTAGCTACATAATACTTTTTGCAAGTAGCAATAGCATTTGGCAAAAAATGATTGGATTGGAACTTTTAAAGGTTATAACAGTTAATATTCTGTGTCTGTAGAGGAATCTTTTTTGATTTTGCGATATTACTCCAACACATATATTTACAATCATGATAAGGTTATCTTTTTCTGTGTGTTACATGTAATGTCCCTATATTCTTTAATAAATGTGTTGAAATCGTTACACAACTTTTAAATAAAATATAAGCTCTGATTAGCAAGGCTTCTCTGGATTTGTCTTTGTAATGTGTTAAAACTTAAAGGAGTTGTAAAGGTAAACGTTTTTTCACTTTAATGCATTCTATGCATTAAGGTGAAAAAACATCCGACAAAACCGCCCCCCCCGTTTTACTTACCTGACCCCTCGAAAGTCCCGCGCTCGCCCCCGTCATCCTCTTCGCCGCTCAGCCTGGCCGTTGATTGGTTACAGTGGATGGATTGAAAGCAGCGCAGCCATTGCTGTTAATCACATCCAATGACGTGGCGCGCCAGGGGGGGGGCGAGTGATACAGTGAGCTATGGCCATAAGCTGTATCACGGGATCGCGCCTGCAAGCACTCAACACCATGCGAGGGAGCTTGCATGAATGTGTTAAGTCCTTGCGGGGCGGAGCCTAGACAGCCCCGAGGGACCCTAGAAGACCAGGTTCGGGGCCACTCTGTGCAAAACGAGCTGCACAGTGGAAATATAACATGTTTGTTATTTAAAAAAAAAAAATTATCTTTAGTGATCCCATTCACACAAGCGAAGCAGATAGAGGAACTCCTCAACTGTCAGAATACACCGATCAGTGCTGCAGAAGCTGATTTAATGAATGTTCTGCAACAGTCCCATTTGACAGAAGATGATCTACCAATCTTGACTTCTTTTGAACAGGGAAGCCACACTCAGATCAAAATTGATCCAGTCCCTGCTGAACTGCCAAACTTTGATCCATGTGTACCTACCTTAGCTCATCCTGCTTCATAAGCTTCCCTAATGGTCTTTTAATGAATGGCTTCACTGGCCAAAAAGGGCTCAGCCCTTCCTTCTCAGAGCTGGCCGCTCAGCTGTCCGATAATTGCCAGCTCCTATCTCTCCTCAGGTACTCAGCTGTTGATGATATCCTGCTCGTCACTCCTGCCTACTTAAGCTGTTCAGCCCAGTGGATCTCTGCCTTTGCCTTGGTCAACATCACAGAAACTATCGCCTGTGATCCTGTTCAAGACTTGCTTTGCTGACATCCCTTCTAGCTCCAGATCCTGCTTGCTGTTCCACTACATTGATCCCTGACTTCTGGCTTGGCTGACTATCCTTTCTGGTTACTGAACTCAGGATATATTTTGACTACGTTTGTTCTTTTTACTTTTATTATTAAACAAGTGTGATTTAACTGTACTTCTGTCTGGGCCTGATTTCATGGTTTCTGACAAGAGGAAGAAATCAAATTCGACTTAGAGGAAAAGTCCAGATTTGCAGTTAAATTCCAGCTGCCAACTATTCTGGTTCTACTTATATTCGCTTGTGTTTTTTTTTTTTTTTTTTTTTTTTAGGAAACGTAACCTCTACTGATGTATTATATTAACATTTGAGTTATTTGAATTGAATTTATCCTAATGATAGGATGATGGCATAGAGAGGCTGTCTGTGATCATTAACCACTTCCCGCCCGGCCCATAGCAGATGACGGCCGGGCGGTGGTTCAGTTATCCTGACTGGGCGTCATATGACGTCCAGCAGGATAACATGCCGCCGCGCGCCCGCATTGCGGCGATCGGTGGATTGGTGTGTCAGTCTGACACACCGCTACACCGATCTTGGTAAAGAGCCTCCTGCGGAGGCTCTCTACCACGTGATCAGCCGTGTCCACGTGTCACGGCTGATCACGATGCCAATAGGAAGAGCCGTTGATCGGCTCTTCCTCACTCGCGTCTGACAGACGCGAGTAGAGGAGAGCCAATTGGCGGCTCTCCTGGCAGGGGGGGTCTGTGCTGATTGTTTATCAGCGCAGCCCCCCCTCAGATCACCACACTGGACCACCAGGGATCACCACTAGGACCACCAGGGACGGGGCAACATGTGGATGGCCAGGTATGTACCCCATGGCCATCCACATGTGCCCAGTGTGCCCAGTCAGTGCCCAATCTGTGCCAATCAGTGCCCACAAATGGGCACTGATTGGCACCATTATGTTGCAGTGATGCCCAGCAGAGCCACCCTTAGGGGCATCAGTGCAAACAGTGTCATCAGTGCCACCCATCAGTGTCCATCGGTGCCACCTGTCAGTGCCCATCCGTGCCCATCAGTGCCCACCTATCAGTGCCCATGTGTGCCAACTGTCAGTGCCACCCATAAGTACCCATCAATGCCACCTACGAGCGCCCATCAATGCCACCTACGAGTGCCCATCAGTGCCACCTATGAGTGCCCATCAGTGCCACCTATGAGTGCCCATCAGTGCCGAATACCAGTGCCACCTATCAGTGCCCATCAGTGCTGCCTATCAGTGCCCATCATCAGTGCCCGTCAGTGCCACCTCATCAGTGCCACCTCATCGGTGCCAATCAGTGCCACCGTATCAGTGCCCGTCAGTGCAGCCATATCAGTGCCCGTCATTGAAGAAGAAAACTTACTTATTTACAAAAATTTTTAACAGAAACAAAGAAAAACTTGTTTTTTTTCAAAATTTTTGGTCTTTTTTTATTTGTTGCGCAAAAAATAAAAACCGCAGAGGTGATCAAATACCACCAAAAGAAAGCTCTATTTGTGGGAACAAAATGATAAAAAATTTGTTTGGGTACAGTGTTGCATGACCGCGCAATTGTCATTCAAATTGCGACAGCACTGAAAGCTGAAACTTGGCCTGGGCGGGACGGTGTCTAAGTGCCTGGTACTGAAGTGGTTAAAAGCCACTATTTTCAGCAATTTCAAGTTTGAACCTGCTGTAGACAGAACTCTTATCTGTAAACTTAACTGATAAATAATTCCTAATTATTCCCAAATCATTTAGGGTGCTAGGGATTTTCTAGACTGCCATGAACCTGTCATCACAAATATATTTGTCATATCTTTGTTTCTTATAATTGAAATGGATTTCTGTAATTTACTATAGGCACAAGAATCAGATACATTTGCTGAACATTGAAAACTTAAAATAACATAAAATAACCAAAGTATTTTGCATTTAAAAATAGCCAGCAAAGACTATTGCACAGGTCATTACTCTTGTAAACACCACTAGATCCAAATTTGCAATGCGAGTTTAATTGATGTTGCTATCAAAGAGAGCCGGTTAAGGAGTTATTTAAAGTGATGATAAAAAAAGTACTTTGTTACATAAAATAGCTATTCATAAGATGAAATAACCATTCATGAGAACATAAGGCATTCAGATGTTAACTAACAATTCTAAACAAGCCTTTTTAAAGCAGAAGTAAACCCATCCATTTACCAGTTTCATAAAACAGTTTCATTCTAGGCACGTGCCGGAAATGTAACACTTCCATTGGTTGTGCTCTCAACAAAACCATCCAATGGCTGGAGTCATAACTCATCACATGTACAGCATCATGGCAGTTGTAGATTAAACAGAGGCAAAGATGGTAGCTTCCTTGGCTGAAAACGATAGGGGGGTTTACTTACACTTTAAGTATTTTTGCATGTGAACTAAAACTGTTAAAAAAAAAAAAAACTGAGGAAAAATAATACTTCCAACATAGTAAATTGTGCCTTTTGTATTTCCGAGATCTTCATTATAAAAAAGAACCTCTTGATTTGCATAAGCTGCTGAGATGTACTCTGCTCAGGAAAAATATTGCCATTTGTTGGTTTTCTTTTGCTGAACTGAGATATTGGTCTTTATTGTTTGAACAAGAAAACACTTGTAGAAATAAAGGGGGAACCTTATCATTCTAAATCCACATATGTGATTTCTAGGCCATAATTTGCTGATATGAAATACTGCATATAAATATTTCATATATAGCATTTACTTACAGCAGGTGAAGCTTTTAGCTTGTGAGGACATCAAATGAAATGAAGTGTTAGAAAGCGATTAAAGTCTCAGGTAACAGTTATTGTGTTGAACAGAGACCTAAATGATTCCAGAACACCCCTTTCCCACTAACAATATATTTGCTAAAGCACTGAGTATCATATACAATTGCTGTATTTTTCTAATAAAATCTTAGTTTTCTCCTTTTTTTCATCCTTTGTTCTCTTTCAGTACTGCTGATGTCCCCCTGTCTCTTTGTAGTCACTGCATGACATGCATGATGACTGCAAGACATGGTTGGGAGGGTGGGATTCCTAATAGTGACAACAGTGGTCCATATCTAGTTAAGGTGTTTTAGGATGGCCACCTGTAGGCTCCATCAGAGGCCTGTGTAACTGAGTGAAAACATAGATGTCTAAGTGTGAGACAGGGACAAAGCACTGTCATTATACGTATAACAGGAAACTAATTAACCAATAGCTTCCTATATATAAAATGTAAATTAAAGCCACAAATTAAAAAAAAAAGAAAAGAATACATTACTTTGAAATGGCATTAACATGCTAAAGTGTATGTGTGGCTTTAATAATTGGGTTTACATATAACTTAATTTGTTTGACAGAAAACATAAAAGGTGCATAAGGCATGATGGGATCATAGCTACTGGAGGAAACTTTGCTCAGCGCTGCTCTCCAAGACCATATATTTCGTCATTCTCATGGATAGAGTTCTTGTAGAGAGCTTTATCCCTTGTATCTAGATTTTATGCCTCTGATGTTCTTGCTCCTACATAAAAGTTTTTGTTGCATTTGTCTACAAGTAGGTGATAAATGTCCATGCTCCACTTAAGAAAATAACAATTGCAAAACGAGGCAAAAAATAGCCTATACCGTTAAAGCTAAGAGGGGTCATGCTGTGCTTTGCTTTGGTTTAGTCACAAAAGAAATTGTGTGAATGGCCTCGTCCTCAATACTCCCTTTTCACTTTAACTGTGCTTAGCAACTTTAGGCAATAAACATTCCACACAACTCATCAACTGACACAATAACTAGTAGTAATAACACAAATAGAACTACATGTACAGAAAATAGTATCTAAAAAAATAAATAAATTGGACATTTCATTGTCACTCACCTAATAGATTATTATTGTATGTGTGTATTTCAGAAATACTTTTCACCCTCTAGTATAGCAATTATTTGCTATACTGGTGTTTCCCAAGGTAGGATTAGAAGTGTAGCAAGGGCCCGACCCCTGGAGGTCTAATGGTAACCTTCAGAGTCAGGGAGAGCTGACATCCTTCTTTGTAGATTGGGTTACCAGGCATGGTGAGTGTGATGCAGGAAGAAATGATGGGTGCCAGTCAGTCACTTTTTGAATGCAAACAAGAGATTTATTGTCTCTTAACAGAACTGTGGGAGAGAGGGCTAGGGCCAGGACAGTATTGAGTAGATGCAATGATAATTGGAAGACTCCGAGACTTCTATAGGTAGTGTCATGATCACTTAGTGCCCCTGTTCCTCATTCCAGCACCCGAGTGTTGGCTGTTGCTTTTCCCCTGCCTGTGTTCATCTACAGTTACCTGCACTGTTCCTGTTCAAGCCTCCCATTTGTCTGTCTTGCTTTGCTGTTGGATTTCCCTGTGTATGACCCAGATCAGGGACTATTCCCTGAACTCAGACTGCCTTATTACCTGGACTACTGCAAGTAGTCTGTTTGCTCTGTTCGCGTCTGCCCTAGTGTGGTGGCCAGGCGCCATAGCATTGTGTATAAGTCCTGGGGGCAACCAAGCACCGGTAGCCTGCTTATCTTAAGGGAAAGGGGCTGCTATAGGTGAAGCACACAGTAGCTAGCTATGGTGTCTGACCACCTGCATTGAGGTAGACGTGACATTCGTGACATTATCACAAGCCTTTAACAAAAAATTTCTGTCAAGATGGACTCTACACAGGCTCACTTATCTGCTGAGGAAATTTGCAAACTGACACACCAAGTTCAGGAACAGTCTGTGCATGTAAACGCACCTCCAGCAGTAACGCAGGAGCCAGAGCCCAAAGTTAACCCGCCTGACCATTTTTATGGTGACCCCCATGTGTTTTCCAACTTTAAAAATAGTTGTAGGCTATACTTTAAGCTCAAGCCACACTCCTCTAGTTCTAAAGCACAGCAGGTCAGCCTGATTATTACATGGTTGCAGGGGAATCCCCAGTCTTGGGCGTTTAGTCTCCCCGCAGATGACCCAGTCAGAGGGTCAGTTGAAGCCTTTTTTAAAGCCTTAGGTTTACTGTATGATGATCCAGACTGTGCCCATTCAGCTGAAGCTAACCTTAGGTTACTGCGTCAGGATAAACGCACAGCTGAACAATACTGTTCTGATTTCCGCCGCTGGGCACCTGACTCAGGGTGGAACGACCCAGCTTTAAGAAGCCAGTTCAGATTAGGCTTATCAGACTCAACCAAAGACTCCTTAGTTCACTACCCTGAACCAAAGTCATTGAATGAAGCCATGCAAGTAGCCATCCATATTGACATGCTTTTATGGGAAAGGCGTACAGAGAGGTTTGTTTCTTTGCCCCCTAGTATGTTGCCCACCTTTTCTTCATTTCCTGAGCCCTCTCCGCCTCTCCAGGAGGATGAGACCATGCAAATTGGCGTTACCCATTTATTCTCTGGGGAAAAGGCTAGAAGGAGCTCTCAGGGTCTCTGCTTATATTGTGGCAACCACAGCCACTTTGTCGCTAGCTGTCCTAATAAGCCGAGAAACGCCAAGAGTCTAGTGCGGGTGGGGTCTGCTTCTATAGACCATACTGTGCCTGTTTCCCTCAGAGATGGCTTATTTGTTCTTGAACAACTTAGTTCTGCCAAGCTTTTTCACCACCTCTCAGCTTTCATTGATTCTGGTGCTGCTAGCAATTTCATTGATAGGGACCTAGCACACAGTCTACAGGTTCCAGTGACTAAGGTGCGCAGACCCTTCTCAGTCTTAGCCATTGATAATTCCCCCTTGTCCATGGGTCTGGTGACCTTGTATACGGATTGTATACAGATTTTACAGGGAGACAGACAATCAGCTTCTACCTGTCAGCGCAGTCAGCCACTGCATCAATTATGCCAGTCCAGGTGATGCCCATTGAACTTCCTGCTTTTTCTTATTCTGGACTCTCTGGTGATGTGATTCAGTCAGTAGCTTTGCCTGGCGATGTGATTCAGACAGTTTCTACACCTAGCGATGCGGCCCAGTTGGCCACTGCATCAGTTATGCCAGTTCAGCCTATGCCTATTGAACTTCCTGTTTTTTCTTTCTCAGGACCTTCTGGTGATGTGATTCAGACAGTCGCTGTGCTTGGCGATGTGGCTCAGTCAGCCACTGCATGGATTGTGCCAGTTCGGCCCATACCCACTGTGCCTCCTGCTTTTTCTTATTCAGAGCTTTCTGTAACCTGGCCTCACCCTACTTCTCTAACCGGTCTAAGAGGTTCAATCCACCCTTTGGATAAACTGCCTCATTCAACCAGGTGGGGCTTTCAATCTTTTTTTCAGGGTTCTCTGTATTCTGCTCATGTTTCAGCTGTCCAGATTGACCCCTGTGACACGTCCCCTGCTAACCAGCCTGACCTCGTACATCCACAAACCTCTGCCCAGTCTGATGGTCCTGTGCTGGATGTCCAACTGGTCATGGAGGGCTCGGGGGCGCCTCCTTAGGGGGGGTTAATGTCATGATCACTTGGTGCCCCTGTTCCTCATTCCAGCACTCGGGTGTTGGCTGTTGCTTTTCCCTTGTCTGTGTTCACCTGCAAGATGATTGATCTGATCAGTCACCTAATATAAGCAAACAGAGCACTCTATCCCTTGCTTGTGATAGAGAGACAGTTACCTGCATTGTTTCTGTTCAAGCCTCCCGTTTATCTGCCTTACTTTGCTGTTGGAATTCCCTGTGTATGACCTGGATCGGATATTGGACTATTCCCTGAACTAAGCCTGCCCTAGTGTGTTCGCGTCTGCCCTAGTGTGGTGGCCAGGCACTAAAGCATTGTGTATAACTCCTGGGGGCAACCAAGTACAAGTAGGCTTACTTGTCTTAAAGGGGTTGTAAACCTTTGTTTTTTCACCTTAATGCATCCTATGCATTTAGGTGAAAAAACCCCTGCCAGTGACCGCTCCCCCCCAGCCCACAATGGGAAAGATCCTGCGAGCCACACAAAACTTAGTAAAGCACTACTCAGCTGCGTGCATTAAACATGTCATACGCGTGCAAAATGACAAATGTAAAAATGATTATGCTGCGCTAGAGTGTGTTGGACATGCTACTAAATTATAGCATGATAGAACAACTGCGTCTAAATAAACGCATGTAGATGTGGGAAACACAATACCTCTACAAGGTAAGCGGACCTAATGAATGCAATGAATAAATGAATATAAACGCATCAAAGTGCAAATGTGAAAATTGACAAATGCATATAAATGCATCAAAAGTATAAATGCAAATTCAAAGGTGAAATAAGACAGATTAACGCATCAAAGTGCATAGGTACCAATAAGCATAACTGAATCACAGCATTACTAGATGTGCAATGAATATAAACGCATCAAAGTGCAAATAAACATACATATATATATATATATATATATATATATATATATATATATATAGTGCAAAAAATACAAAACAAAAAGTAATCTGGTGTCACACCGTTCATGTGTAAAAAAAAAAAAAAAAAAAGTCCTCAATGGAACCAAAAATGGTTCACTATGAAGTGCCTCAAAAAGGTATAAAGGTGCCCAAACGTCATGTCCACTGGTGATAAAATCAACTTGCTAGTAACTCTCAAAGTGCCACAGACCATGCAATGGTGCGATTCGGTGACCCCAAAGGTAATGCGCTCACCTCAAAGCATATGACCAAGTCGCTAGACAAAGTCAAACCAGACTTGTGAACCACCCCGGGTTTTATGTAGATCACAGGATCCCAGGCTCCAATGCAGTAAAGAGTATATAGATGGGAAGAAAAAAACGACATAGTATAATACCGTTTTAAAATTTATTAAAAGATATAGATACGCTCCCCAAAAGGGGTACTCACAATATATCGGTGCGTCAGTTCACCACTCTAAACGTGGCAAGTATGATGTTTTCCATGAGGGCTTGATGTGCGTCTCCTCAATAGGCAGCTCAGCTGTCTCTTGCTCCGTCCTGGCCCCTCCCCTACGCGTGTTTGACACAGGGATCACGTGTCATCAGGGGGATACTGATTGGATGGCCAATCTATCGTTTTAAATACACTCCCTGTGGCCATTTTGCTGTGGTCCGCAGACATTCTAGTGTTAGGCTACAATATATATGCGCTAAGTGAAACTCAGGCACAGCTGATAACCAACTGGTCTCAATGTATTAATCAGTAAACACACTGTAATGAGTGCTAATAGGCAGTATTCGTTAGAGAAAAAGATCATCTAATATCAAATAAAATTGCAATACTTACTTACGTTTTACTTACCTGAGCCCTGGAACTTGACCTGGCGGGGACGCCCTGTCTCTCTGCAGGGGGTTCTCGGCTCTTGATTGGATAGATTGATAGCAGTGCAGCCATTGTCTCCCGCTGCTGTCAATCAAATCCAATGACGTGGGCGCCAGGGGGATGGGGCCGAGTCATACATTCGGCGTCTATGGACACCAAATGCTGGACTCTGGAGTGCGTCCGCAAGATAACCCCCTCTGGAGAGGCTTCTTCTAGGGGGTTATCTGATGTGGGGAGGAGCCACTAGAGCCGTCGGGGGACCTCAGAAGACGAGGATCGGGACCACGCAAAATGAGCTGCACAGTGGAGGTAAGTATGATATGTTTGTTATTTAAAAAAAAAACAAAAAAAAAAACAAAAAAAAAAACAAAAACGAACCCTTACAATTACTTTAACCGCTTCAGCCCCGGAAGGTTTTATCCCCTTCCTGACCAGAGCACTTTTTGTGATTCAGTACTGTGTTGATTTAACTGACAACTGCACGGTCGTGCGACGTTGCACCCAAACAAAATTAACGTCCTTTTTTCCCAATAATTAGAGCTTTCTTTTGGTGGTTTTTGATCACCTCTGCGGTTTTTAATTTTTGCGCTATAAACAAAAAAGAGCGACAATTTCGAAAAAAAGCAATATTTTTTACTTTTTGCTTTTTTGGTAAAAAAAAAAATCGCTATAAGCGTTTGATTGATTTGCGCAAAAGTTATAGCGTCTACAAAATGAGGGATAGTTTTATGGCATTTTTAGTGATGATTTTTTTTTTTTTTTACTAGTAATGGCGGCGATCAGCGATTTTTATCGTGACTGCGACATTATGGGGGACACATCGGACAATTTTGACCCATTTTTGGGATCATTGGCATTAATACAGCGATCATTGATTACTGTAAAAAATGTGACTGGCAGTGAAGGGGTTAACCACTAGGTGGCTCTGTAGGGGTTAAGTGTGTCCTGGGGAGTGATCCTAACTGTGGGGGGGGGGGGGGGGCTGTGTATGACACATCACTGATCACCGCTCCCGATTTACAGGGAGCGTGATCAGTGTCAGTGTCATTAGGCAGAACGGGGAGATGCTCGTTTACAGTAGCATCTCCCCATTCTTCCTCACCGTGAGACGATCGCGGGTATGCCTGCCGTGATCGAGTCTGCGGGACCCGCGATCCCGGTCACGGAGCTCCCGGGGGTGCGCTTGAGCCGCCTCTTAAAGGGCAACGCACAGGTACGTTAATCTGCCTGTACATGCCCATCTGCCGCAGTATATCTGCGTGAGGCGGTCGGGAAGCGGTTAAGGTCTTATTGTAGTTTGCTAAACAGCAGTCACGAATATACTGCTTGGATAACTATTTCTTTGGATATTGTAGTCATAGGACCGAAAAGTTCTCTTCTGAAATCTTTGCTTCCAGCCGTCCTTAAGCACAGATTATACACTGATGGTAACAGGCACCATACTTTTCTATCCAGAGCCACAGATGCTATTTCTGAGACTCTTTTTTAAGGGAACGAATAGGGGAAAACTGTTGCATGTATGCAGTGAGGGCATCTGTAGGAGCCTACACATAACCTGTATAAATACCTTTGATCTGATCATTGGAGGAGAGGAGGCTGAGTTCCCAGCATAGCTAGAGAACTGACCACGGTGTATTCCTCTGTTTGGTGTGGTCAGTTTTTAATAGGAAAGCAGAGGGACTGGCAGGAAGACCAGGGATTTCACACAAAAGAAGTAATACAAAGAGAATAGGATACTTTTTCATATAAGTACATGGTACAGCAGGCACACATCAGGAATATGAAATTCTGGGGTAGCAATCACTTTAAGTTACATATATTAACTACTTCCCGACCACCCGCCGCAGTTGCACTGCGGCAAGGTGGCTGGATAGCACGAATCGGCGCCATTGTACGTCAATCTGTGCATGTAATCTAGCGGGTGCACGAGCTCACGCCCACTGCGTGCCGTGGGAGCTCACCAACGGCAATCCGCGATCGCTGTACAGAGGCAGAATGGGGATCTGCCTTTGTAAACAAGGCAAATCCCCATTCTGACAGGAGACATGTCAGATCTTTTGTTCCCAGTAATCGGGAACAGCGATCTGTCATGTCCCTGGTGGCCCATCCCCCCTGGAGTTAGAACACGCTGAGGGAACACAGTTAACCCCTTGATCGCCCCCTAGTGTTAACCCCTTCCCTGCTAATGTAATTTATACATTGATCAGTGCTATAAAAATGCACTGATCAATGTAATAATGTCACTGGTCCTCAAAAAGTGTAATTTGGGGTCAGATTTGCCCGCCGCAATGTCTCAGTCCTGCTAAAAATTGAAGATCGCCGCCATTACCACTAAAAACAATAAAAAAATAAATAAAAGTCCCTAAATATATCCCATAGTTTGTAGACGTGATAATTTTTGCGCAAACCAATCAATATATACGCCTATTGCAATTTTTTTTTACCAAAAATATGTAGAATATATATCGGCCTAAACTGATGAGAATATATATATATATATATATATATTTATTTATTTATTTTTTTTTGGATCTGTATTATAGCAGAAAGTAAAAAAATTTTTTTTTTTGTTTTATATCGCAAAAAATAAAAACCGCAGAGGTGATCAAATACCACCAAGAGAAACCTCTATTTGTGGGAAAAAAAGGACATCAATGTTGTTTGGGTACAAGGTCGCACGACCGCACAATTGTCAGCTAAAACGACGCAGTGCCGTATCGCAAAAAATGGCCTGGTCATTAAGAGGGGGAAATCTTTCAGCCCTTAAGTGGTTAAATACCAGTAACCACAGTTTGGATCACAGTTTGCAAATATTTTTTCAAAAATCCATTTGTCAAAAGCATTAGGGCAGCGTCAGTGTGGGTTTGCAATGTGTTTCTTGACTTTCCAATAGGCGTGATCACATGGCCATAAAAATAAGCCAGATCGAGTGCAGTTTTGTTGTAAATAAATACCATGCCATCAGGTAAATAGAACATTTCACATTAATTACAAGAATATGCATGATGCCAAATGACTTCATAGAAAGTTTTGTACTGAACAGTTTTGCCTCCTTCAATGATGTCAACAAATGGGTTCTCTTTATACTCCATTTGTGAGGAATGTTAGATTTCGTCCCGTGGGGTGGGAACATTATTATCATAGCAGCACAAGTCATTAGCTTTTAAGAGGGAGAGAATGTAAACCGAAATCTCCTAATGTGGCCTTTATACATCTCAAAGATCAGTAGAGTAGAGAGGGAAGTCCTTGAGCCCCCCCCCCCTACAACTGCCATTACAACTTTCCACTAAAGAGAGACAACATGTATCGCATACAAAAAGCACAAAGACAGATGTGAATTGCAGTCAGTGACTGGGCACATTTCTATTTTCATAATCAAACTTTCCATATGGCTACTATGGAAAACCGAAATAATCTAAACAATAAGACTGATACAATAACACACATCTCTCTACATTCAACATCTGGAACAATTTTCATTTAACCTGTGTTTTTCTTAGTTATCAGGGCGGGCGGGAGAAGGCAGACAGAAATGGTGTAACAAGCTCAATCCAAGCATTGTTTTGGCCACAGAGCTGCAGTCAGCCAAAGGCTGTCATTTCATGACTGTGGCTAAGTATTTATTACATATAAATTCATACATCCAAATTCTGATGGACTGGGACAGAGGTGGAATATTATTATAGCACGCAGAAGTCAATCAATCTTATGTAGGAGCCAGCAGACATCATTTTTACACGGACATGGAGCTTATGCTTTAAATAATGGCAATAGAAAAGATGTCAAATGGGGGAAACTACTGATCATCGTATCAGGGAAATGGGTAGTTCATACGTTTAGGAATCTCCTGAATGCTTATTTGTAGATCTTTTTTGTTCCACAAAGAACATCAAATCCATAAATGCAGGGAACTGTGATTTATTAGTTGTGAGATTCTTCAGAGACTGGATTAAATTGTTTTAAATTGACAGATTGGTGCCAGTAACTAACAGTTTAATATGTCTGGTGTTGAAAGTGATGCCTATGTTACTAAAGCCCTGAATGCCGGACGACATTGGACGGTTCAATAAAAACCAGCAGACATTCCGCCTGTGTGCCTATGTGTATGGCCGGCCTCTGTCGGACGAGCAGCAGTCGACCTGCTCTCAATAAGCACTCTCAGGCAATGGCTGAGAGGTCTGATCGGAGTGTTCTGGAAGGTGGGGTTCCACTGTCAGAACACAACAGCTAAGCGGGGGAGATTGTGGTACTAACGTTGGATCGTTGCTCCGACCGAAGCCAACAGTTTTTTTTTTTTTTTTTTCAACCTGCTGGGTCAAATGTCAAAAACTCATAGCGTGTACCAGGATTTACAATGCCTGAAGTCCTCTCACTAATCCTTGCACATACCCTCTTAAAAACATTCCCTGTAACCCTCCCTTTAACCCTCTAACTAAAAAAAACTGTCAGCTCCAGTCGGAGCCGCTGTACTAACGATCCGACGTTGGCTGATAGCGCTGATCGGGAGCCAGTCGGCTGCTCGTTTTCCAAGATGCTTATCCGACAGAAGCTGGCCAAATGGCCGACTTCCATCAGACCGGCTGCCATACACATGGGCCGAATATCAGCTGGTTTTTATTGAACCGGCCAATGTCACCTGGCATTCGGCCTGTGCGTATGGGGCTTAACCCTATCTCTGGTCCTCTCACTAACCTTCCCTATAACTCTCACACTAGCTCTTCTGTAACACTAACTCTTCCTGTAATCCTCATGGTAGCTCTCCCTATAACCCTCAAACTATCCCTCTCCAACCTCACCTGCGACCCACAAACCTTCCTGAAACCGTAACACCAACTCTTCCTAGAACCTTCATAGAAACCCTCCCTAGAACCCTCATACAAACCTTCCCTGTAACCCAAACACTAACCCTTTCTGTGAC
The DNA here is from genome assembly GCF_042186555.1 of Aquarana catesbeiana. Taxonomy (NCBI): domain Eukaryota; kingdom Metazoa; phylum Chordata; class Amphibia; order Anura; family Ranidae; genus Aquarana; species Aquarana catesbeiana. The sequence goes on from NC_133327.1 coordinate 573,765,796, forward strand.
CCTCCCATAACTTTCCTTAACCACTTCGCGCCCGCGCTATAGCCGAAAGACGGCTACAGCACGGACACCAATTGCCGGGAGGGCGTCCCTGGACATCCTCCTGTTTACTTCAGCGATGCACGCTCCCGCGGGCGCGCATCGGGTAAATTCTGTGCTGGCCATGTCCCTTGGACACAGCCAGTCACAGATCGCTGTAAATGGCCAATCACAGTGGCCGTTTACAGCGCAATCGGAGCTTCCAATGAGAGATGATCTCATATGTAAACATATGAGATCATCTCTCATCGCCGGCTCTCCCACCTCACACAGAGACAGCGTGTGAGGAGGGAGAGCTAACAGCTGCAGCGTGAGTGTCAGAAAAAAAAAAAAAAAAAAATGGAAAAAAAAGTGAACACAGTACCCCACTGCCATCTGTCCCCACTGCCACGTATACGTGCCATCTGTAATCAGTGCCACCTGTCAGTGTCACGTGCCATCTGTTATCAGTGTCATGTGTCATCAGTGCCACATATCAGTGCCATCTGTCAGTGCCATGTGTCATCAGTGTCACGTATTAGTGCCATCTGTCATCAGTGTCACTTGTCATTGTCCTGGTGCTCCAGATGTGTAATTTATGCACCTAGAACACCTGATGGCGCTCCCTGCATGTTGGGCTTCTCCATGTGGCTAGGCTGTGAAAAAGTCCCACACATGTGGTATCGTAATACTCAGGAGGAGTAGCAGAATGGATTTTGGGGTGTCATTTGTGGTATACACATGCCATGTGAGAGAAAACCTATTACAATGACAATTTTGTGGGGAAAAAAAAAAAATCTTAATTTTGCAAAGAATTGTGGGAAAAAAATGATAACATCAAAAACCTCACCATGCATCTTACTAAATACCTTGGAACGTCTACTTTAAAAAAAAGGGGTCATGTGGGGGGTATTTGTACTTTCCTGACTTTTTCGGGGCGCAATAAATGAGATAGGCCGTCAGTACATCAGGTGTGATCAATTTTTTATGATTTGCACCACAGCTTGTAGACTCTATACCTTTCACAAAGACCAAATAATATCCACTAATTTGGGTTATTTTTACCAAAGATACGTAGCAGTATAAATTGTGGCCAAAATTTATGAAGAAAAACTAATAATTTGCAAACATTTTTCACAGAAACTAAGAAAAATGTGTTTTGTTTTTTTTTCAAAATTTTCGGTCTTTTTTCATTTATAGCGCAAAAAATAAAAAACCCAAAGGTTATCAAATACCACCAAAAGAAAGCTCTATTTGTATGGAAAAAAAAGGACAAAAAAAATCATTTGGGTACAGTATTACATGACTAATTGTCATTCAAAGTGTGAGAGCGCTGAGCTGAAAATTGGTCTGGGCAGGAGGGGGGTTTAAGTGCCCAGTTGTCAAGTGGTTAATTTGAACATAATCCCTTGTTTGCGTACTAATTTCTTCGGAGCCAGGATACGACCACTGGAATCTATTGTTCCGGGAGAATAAATCTGCATGCCTATATTTAGTCAAATCAAGAACAGCCAGATATCCAAATCAGCAGATTAAATTGAGCTTGTGGGTAGGTTGCCAAATAACCACTTAAGGTTTGTTCACACCAGCGCCATGTAGTAAGGCATGGTACACACGAGCATTACAGCAACGTATGACAATGTAGTATGCAAGTGTTGATGCATTGTGGTGTCAACACACCACCAGAATGGCAACCCTTTGCAATGCACAACACGTACTGTGCACTATGCGTGGGATCTGTCACAACCTAATTTTTTTTTGTTTTTAAATGTATTATGGCCAGTTTAGTTTGAATGGGCTGCTTAACCCAGAGAACCTCATTGTTCAAAAAACAATTGTGCTTCGGTTCACTGTGATTAAGAGTGAATGGCTCCTAACTGTAGACAGAAGGCAAGTAAAGTAGGCAGGCATGCATTACTGTGCAGCCCTTCTATTTGTTTAGTGGTACATTTTTAAATTGATAATGTAACACAGGTACAACATAGTAGACTCTATACAGTAAAATATGCAATCTAGAAACACTCAATTATCTGTCTTTTGCATTAGTAAAAAAATAAAATTGTATTTTGGGTAGAGGCTTTTGGATGATGATGTCACATTTTCCAAAAACAGTGCATTAAAATATAAGGATGAGCTTGTTCTAATATTTTTTTGTCCCACGAGCAATAATAGCTCAAAATAATTACTCTGGGTCACTTAACACAAGTGCTGAATTCCAGAAGTGACCAAGATAAATGGCCTTGTTTGCCCAAATCCAAGGAGATTAACAATGCACCGGATCTACTTCACTGAAGAGTCAAAGGATGTAAAGCTGTGCGGCATTCACTCAATTGTATTTACATAGGAAAGATTTTAAACATTGTGTGAAACAGGGAGAATTGTTAGTGTATCCCTGTAATGCCCAGTACACACGATGGGAAAATTGAATGAAAAATACCGCTTTCGGAGCGATTGCTGATAATCTGATTGTTAGTACACAACTTTTGACCGTTTATGCAAAAATATCAGATGGGACAAGCATGAAATTTTTCTTATATGATGACAGAATGAACAATTTTCGTGTAATTAGTATGGTATTTGTACGGAAAAAAATCGTGTGACCAAAACCGCGCACTCGAAAATTAAAGAATACAATACATTACATCACTTCCAAAGTTCTATTCTGTGGTACGGGAATTTTTGTAACTTTATGATTATTGATATGAGACTAATATTTAAAATAAAAAAATGGACCATCATTCCTCCGATTATTCTTATCGTGTGTATGAGGCTTTAGTGTGGTTGACTTTTTCATACAGAATGTAATATCTCTTATAAATGTATACAAAAATTATGTCAATAAAAAGTCTGGATTATTTAACCACTTCAGCCCCGGAGGATTTTACCCCCTTCCTGACCAGAGCACTTTTTGTGATTTGGCACTCCGTCGCTTTGACTGACAATTGCGCGGTCGTGTGACGTTGTACGCAAACAAAATTGATGTCCTTTTTTTTCACAAATAGAGCTTTCTTTTGGTGGTATTTGATCGCCTCTGTGGTTTTTAAACAAAATAAGAGCAACAATTTTGAAAAAAAAGCAATATTTTTTACTTTTTGCTATAATAAATATCCCCCAAAAATATATAAACAATTTTTTTCCTCATTTTAGGCCGATATGTATTCTTCTACATATTTTTGGTTAAAAAAAAAATAAATAAAAATCGCAATAAGTGTATATTGATTGGTTTGCACAAAATTTATAGCGTCTACAAAATAGGGGATAGTTTTTATGGCATTTTTATTTTTAATTTATTTTTTATTAGTAATGGCGGCGCTCTGCCATTTTTATCGGGACTGTGACATTATGGCGGACACATCGGACCTTTTTGACACTATTTTGGGACCATTGTCATTTATACAGCGATTGATGCTATAAAAATGCATTGATTACTGTGTAAATGACACTGGCAGTGAAGGGGTTAACCACTAGGGGGCAGTGAAGGGATTAAGTGTGTCCTAGGGAGTGATTCTAACTGTGAGGGGGCTGTGCTTTAACACACAGGACGGTGATCACTGCTCTCAATGACAAGGAGCAGTGATCTCTGTCCTGTCACTAGGCAGAACGGGGAAATGCTTTGTTTACAAAAGCATCTCCCCGTTCTTCATCTCCGTGACATGATCGCGGGCACCCGGCGGACTTCGCGACACCGCTTCTTAAAGGGGGCACCCGGCGGACTTCTTAAAGGGGATGTATCTTATGCCCTTTTGCTTACCAGCGCCATTCTGCCTACGTACATCAGCACGCGCTGGTCGGCAATCGGTTAAACTGATGGAATGAAAAGTGTTTGCTGTACATGGCAACCAATGCAATTCTGTAACTTTTTAAGTAGGCAACAAAAATTCATTAAGATACATACACATGAATCGAAATTCATCTGGTTCAGCAGGGACCAGCTGAATTTCAATCCATGTAGGGGGCAGGATGGTTGTATAGAAGTCAATTTCTGGACACCGGCCATGTCTGATATTTGACGCTTAAACAGCGCCACCGTCTAGAACCTGCAGTGCCGATTAGTGTTCTGACGGTGGAGAAGTCTCCCCACTGTTTCTAACTATTTCTATTTTGCAGGACATCCCCCCTATTTTGAAAATTGTCATGTGCCCTCCGTGTTCAATGCAATGTTCAATGCAATGTCCTGTAGATGTCATGTAAGTGTACTGCCATTTTTTCCTATCTGAGGAACAATTTTCAGAATGTTGGTATGCTGTATATGTAGATTCAGTGAAAACTGTCCTTGCAGGACTTCTTTAAAGGATTAGTTCACCTTTACCAAAAAAACTGTCTATGCAGTAAAGGGGTGCCTATCAAGACATTGTGCTGCCTGGTCCCAAGAATGAAGTACCGCCCCATCAAAAAAAAAAAAACACGCCCACCAAAAGGCCCCCACATTCATTATTTTATATCATGATAACTAAAATTACATTTATCATAAAATCAAATTAAAAATGCCATACATCTATTCCCTAGTTTGTAGACGCTATAAATTTTATGTAAACCAATCAATATACCCTTATTGCGATTATTTATTTATTTTTTTTACCAAAAATATGTAGCAGAATACATTTTGATAAAAGACTTTTTTTTATTTTTTATAGCCAATATCTATAGGAGGGGTTTCCACCATCCCTGCTAAGTTTAATTTTATACAGTATGTCTTATCAGTTTGATGTGTATTATATGTGAAGTTGCGTATCGGTCGGTATTGTCGTAATATTGAAACCTATTGATATTTCCATATATTAGAGGATTCCACCATTATTGTTAAATTGATTAGTAAGTTAGCACTGCTCCCTTTTTTTTTTGTGGTGTGGAAACACATAACAATGCTTAGCGGCAGGCCTTTTACTGACTTTTTTATTTTACCTCCAGTAGTTTATTGTAGAGTAGTGTGGTGATTACCTATTATACTAAAGATTGGCATGTGAAATTGATAAACATCAACAGATTTCAGTTGTGCCCCACCAGGCTGGCCTCCCATTGACAATGTGCCTGGCTGCCGAGTTCATCGCCCCATCCCTGCACTCAGTGCACTGATTGGCAGCACTGATTGGCTCTAATAGAAAGCACTGATTGGCACCGATAGGCAGCATTGATTGGCAGCACTGATGGGCACTAATTGGTAGAACTGATGGGCGCTAAGTGGCACTCATCCGGCATTAATTGGCAGCACTGATGGGCACTGATTAGAAGCACTGGCGCTGATTGGCGGCACTGATTAGCATTAGTAGGTGGCACTGATTGGAAACACTGATTGGCACTGACAGATAGCACTGATTGGAAGCACTGACAGGTGGCACTGATTGGAAATGCTGATTGGCACTGACTGGCACTGATTCTAAACATTGATTGGCACTGACAGAGGAGAGGGAGTTTCACACTGCGCCGATATTGATGCTTAGTGAAACTGTGTGTTAAACTGACATGTAATGTAACTGCGAACAGGGAGAGACCAGCTGTCAAAATTCAGCGTTGATGTTGGGGGTGGGCAGGACCCAGCAGCTATTAAACACCAGTCAATGATTGGGCTGCTTAAGAAATAGGGCGGGGCCACATACACATAGGGGCCCGCCCAGACCCCATCCCATTGGCTGGTGTTAGCTGCTGAGTCCCACCCAACCCGGGTCCCACCCACCCCGACATCAACGCTGAATTCTGACAGCTGGTCTCTCTCTGCATTCAGTTACATTACATGACAGTGTCACACACTGAGCGGCTCTGGCAAGCATCAATATCGGCTTATTCAGTGTGAAACTGTCTCACAGACAGCACGGACTGCACACTCATCGAATGCAACATTTCACAGCAGTCCCACAGGCAGATCTCGGGAGACAGCCGGCAAGGTGACGTACAGGTTCAACTTGTCACTGCCACCCCTCCTAAGATGCCGCCTGAGACCATGGGCCCACTGGGTCCCATGGTAGGGCCGGCCCTGGTGCCTATAGATAAAAACAAACTGTGCAGCTTCGACTAAAATTAAATAATGCCCTTACTTTAGATGTAGGCTATTTACATATCTGCTAAAACCTGCCTGAAAAACTCCCAGAGATGGCATTATCCCATCCTGCCTTGTTGATAGGATCTTGCTAAGACACTCCCAGCCGATTGAAACCCATTTGCATCAGCTCACTTTCCCCGGTCACAGTAGTTCTGATCTCAGTGAAGGTGCAAGAGAGGAGAGCTGCACAGTTTGTTTTTATCTACAGGACCCCCTTAACTGCATGCAGTTTTTTTGGTAAAGGTAACCTAACCCTTTAAAGGCAAAAAAAAAAAAAGACTTTCAAGCAATAAATTTGTTTCTTAAAGCTGAATTATAGGTTAAGCAAATTATGCCTAAATGCAAAAGGCATGTATATTCTTACTTGAATCTTGCTTTGTGTATTTCTTCCAGATCTGTGCAGTTATCCAGTGTGAAACTCCTCTGTGCAGAAGCTTCCTGTAATAAAAACTGATCACTGCTGGTCCCTCTCCTTGTGCAGCATGTCTGGTCTTGAATCCACCCCCTCCTTTAGTACTTTGTAAGCAGTCAGTAGTGGGTGGGGTCTACTTAGTCCCTCCCACAGCTCTTCTCTCTGCACAGGCTATGTACAGCACAGTGATGATGTCATAGCTACTTTTACAAGGTATTATCTGGGTTTTTAAAGGCATTTGCTGTACACAAAGTAAATTTATAACCTTTGTGATTATTGAGGGATATATTTAAAAGAACATTTTTGTGCCCTGAGTTCAGCTTTAACAACTCCCAAAAAGGACAGGTACTCTATGGGGGTCATTTACTAAAACTGAAGGAGTGCAAAATCTTGCGCAACTCTGCATCGAAACCAATCTCTGCATCAAAACTGGCTTTCAGGTTTTATTGCCAAAGCTTAATTGAACAAGCTGAAATTAGAAGCCGATTGGCTACCATGCTCAGCTGCAACAGTTTTAGTAAACCTCCCCCATGAAGGGATCATGGAGATTTGATTCACTTAAAGCGGAGTTCCGCTTAAAAAAAAAAAAAATGAAAAGTCAGCAGCTACAAATACTGCAGCTGCTGACTTTTAATAAATCGGACACTTACCTGTCCAGGGTCCAGCGATGCGGGGGAATGAAGCCCCACTTGTCTCCCCCTCCTCTCTGTGGTACTGGCATTGTCACTGTGTGCACCCGCCTGTGGCTTCACAGCCGGGCACGCACTGCGCAAGCCGCGCGGCAACTGGCCGGGTAATCATCTGGGACCTGTGACGTGTCCCAGATGATTGCCGAGAGGGAGGGGGGAGAGGTTAACTTGCTTCCAGTGCCGCAGTGCGCCGGGAGGAAGTGAGAGCTGGAACCCTCTAAAAAGGGGGTTTGCGCTCCCCCCCCCCAAAAAGGTTTCCATTTTTGGGTGGAACTCTGCTTTAACCTGGAGGTGCCCCAAACTGCATCTTTATTGGGTGGGAGTGATGAACACCATATATTCTGTGTTTCAGACCTCCATACCACCTGACCCCAAACTTTGCCTTGGGGCATTTTAGATGACTTTCAGTTACAAGCTCCCACCAGAGAGGCAGTTGCCAGAGCTCTTTTTCAAGGCAGAAGGGTAATACTTAGAAACTGGAAGTCTACTGACTCCCCTTCTCACAAAGATTGGATATAATATATGGGAGAGACCCTTAGATTAGAGAAATACATTTACTAGCATGGGGAGGACCCCGTAGGTTTGACAACTTATGGGGTCCATGGCTGGACTCTCCAGGCCTGAGCCCATTGGAACTAGTGATGGATAGACTGCTCATTAGCTAGGTCAGGACCATCTGATTATTGCATGCTTGAATATCTCTAATGATGTGGTTATTGTACTTTTTTCTATTTTTTTATGTCTGTATTATTGATTTACTCAATGGCATGTGTAATGTCTTATAAGGATGCTCGCTGTCTTCAAAACCTGCTTCGTGTACTGCTTTGTGTTTCCTGTTTTACCTCTTAATAAAACCGTGTTTGGTTTTTTTTGTTTGTTTTGGTTTTTTTGGCAGCGATGGCTGATAGAGAAAGATGGGCAGTGAGAGACAGATATTTCCAAATTATCTGGAGCTTACAGGTGCAGACTGGCACTATATGAATGCAATCTATACACTGGGGGGAGAACCTCTGGGGGTCCTAGTAGATGATATGCTCAGCAATGGCATGCAATGCCAAGCTGCTGCTAACAAAGCAAACAGAATATTGGTATGCATTAAAAGGGGGATTAATTCCAGAGATAAAACGATAATTCTCGCGCTCTACAAGACTCTGGTCCGGACGCACCTAGAGTATGCTGTCCAGTTCTGGGCACCAGTCCTCAGGAAGGATGAACTGGAAATGGATCGAGTACAAAGAAAGGCAACAAAGCTAATAAAGGGTCTGGAGGATATTAGTTATGAGGAAAGGTTGCGAGCACTGAACTTATTCTCTCTGGAGAAGAGACGCTTGAGAGGGGATTTGATTTCAATATACAAATACCGTACTGGTGACCCCACAATAGGGATAAAACTTTTTTGCCGAAGGGAGTTTAACAAGACTCGTGGCCACACATTTAGAAGAAAAGAGGTTTAACCGTAAACGAAGTAGAGGGATCTTTACTGTAAGAGCGGCAAGGATGTGGAATTCCCTTCCACAGGCTGTGGTCTCAGCGGGGAGCATCGATAGTTTCAAGAAACTATTAGATAAGCACCTGAACGACCACAACATACAGGGATATACAATGTAATACTGACATATAATCACATACGTAGGTTGGACTTGATGGTCTTTTTTCGACTTCACCTACTATGTAACACTATATGTGCAGACAAGGTAGTACACTGCTCTATGTTGGACAATGTACCCATTTACTGTTTAAACAGCAGCCCCCATCTCCATAAAGCATATAAAGTGCAATTTTAAAAACTGGTCTAAATAGATTTTTTTAGAACAGGGAGATGGAAGAAGAGCTTGCTCTGTCCACTCCATGCATTGACCCGGTATTGCAGTACCTCCAGGAATGTTACACCCTTCTCTTTTCCAAAAGCAGAAAAGAAATAGGACCACAGCTACATTGTCAAACCCTTTTCCCTCTCAACTCTGCTGCACCTGCGTTATGCTAATAAAAAAAAAAAAAAAAGCATTTTCATTTTTTTTTTTAACTAGATTACAAATATATTTTACCACCACCCAATAGCATGCTTGCGCCAAACACTACATCACCTTTTTTTTAGTTCTACTGCAACATTGTCTCCTACAATGTGAATATTGATATAGAAAAATGCGCTGCAGTTTGTATGTACCTTCCTATTAGGCTGGATTCACACCTATGCATTTTTTAGCGCTTTTTGCATATTTGCACTACAGAACGTGTTCCATAGGAAACCATGTTAAATGGACTGTACTGCAAATCTGCAAAATGCACTAAAAATGCATGGGTGTGAATCCAGCCTTAAGGATGAGCTCTGGCGTGTTCGCACACTCCACGTGCAGAGCCCGCCAGGAAGTCGGCACGGCACTGCGCTAATCACAGGCAGTGAGACATTTCTCGATCTCTGCAGCCGCACATCGGGAAAATGTCTCACTGCCTGTGATTAGCGCAGTGCCGACTTCCTGGCGGGCTCGGCACATGGAGTGTGCGAACATGCCGGAGCTCATCCTTACTTCCTATGCAGCAGAATAATGTGAACATCACAAATACTTTTCTACAAATTGTATCAGTTTTATATGATTATCCTATTGCTAATTACTGATATGGCATGGCACCCTTATAAATCACTACTAGCAAGTTTATCAAGTTTTTTTTTGGGAGGGGACTCTGTTACCCTGTGTATATTATACCCCCGCACATTAAAGTCTAACAATATTAAACATTTATTTTAGCACATGACATTGACTTACCTAGTAGAAGAAATGTGTTTGGTCAAATAACCTGATAGCAGAACGGCATCCATTTTGTCATTCCACAATGCTCAGCACCTGGGGAAAAAAACTGGAAGTGTGACAGGATCAGCTCAATGTGCATTCCTCTACTGGCTCCTAGTCACTTCTCTTTGCTTGGGATTTCTGTTCATGTTAATGAGAGGTGGTTTGGGGGAAAGAGAGGGGAGGAAGGAGTCAGGGGGTGGGCTGGGGAAGGAGGAGGTGAAGGGTTTTTTGTTTTTTTTTTCTTTGGCAGTTTCATCTTCCAGCAACATTGCACTATTACCACAAGCCGCCTCTCTCCCACTCACAGGTTTATGGAACTGCCAAACCTGAGAGCTATTACATGGAGTTAACCAGTTCAGGGCTACCTCTGTATATAGTATCAGTTATAACTAAAAGAGTTCTGCTATTTAAATGTGGATACATTATTTTTGTTAGTGCTTAATATAGATATGAGCAAAAAATGTGTTTGCGAGGATAAATTACAGAGCAGCAGATTATGGTGTAATCATTTTTAAATATAAATTTTTATTAAATAGTTTGTAGGGTTATCATAAAGCCCATAGTCTGGATCGCCTTAATCCCATATTTCACAATATTGATGAAGCTTAAAGCGGTGTTCCGGCAAAAAACAAAAAACAAAAGTAAAAGCCAGCAGCTACACATACTGCAGCTGCTGGCTTTTAACAATAGGACACTTACCTATCCTGGAGTCCCGTGATGTCGGCACCGCAGCTGATGTTTCCATCAGCTGTCGGGTGCTGCCACCACCATTGCGGGTAAGGGTACCCGCCAGTGTAGCCTTATAGCTTCACGCCGGGAACCCTACTGCGCATGCGTGAGGCCCCGCTCCTCTCTCCTACTGGCCCGGCCACAGGGAGAGGAGGAGGGAGCCCCGCTGTGATGTCACATGGCTGCGGCCCGAACTCCCGGAAGTGGGAACAGGATACCTGTCCCCCCTGAAAGGTGCCAATTGTGGCACCGAAGGGGGAGAGGAGACAAATGAGCGGAAGTTCCACTTTTGGGTGGAACTCCGCTTTAAGAAGGACAATCTTTTCTAATATTTCAAAGTATTTTCAAGATCAATATAAATATATCTTATCACCATTATTTCATTTGGGCAAGAATCTACCCAAAGGCAAAACAATAAAAAACTGGCCAAAAGTCAAGCCATGGGAAGCTCCGTCAACACCACTCAGCTTTCCAAATTTCAATTAAAAAAAAATCGAAGAAGCCAGGTGGAAAAACTGGCCAAAATTTAAACCATGACTGTCAACACCACCCAGCTTTACAAATTTAAATTTAAAAAAAAATTTAAAAATCTAAGGAAAATAATTATTTGATCCCCTGAAGATTTTGTAAGTTTCCCCACTTACAAAGAAATGAAGGGTCTATAATTGTTATCATAGGTGTATTTTAAATGATAGAGACAGAATATCAACCAAAAATCCAGAAAACACACATGATACAAATATTATAAATTGAGTTGCAGTTCAGTGAGCTGCTCTGCGTATTATAAACAATTGCCTAATGTGTGTTGAAACAGCCAGTTGCAGTCTTCATTGGAACCCCGTATATTGATGACAAGGCAGTAAGGACTGGTTCACAAGTTCCTATGTGATTCCAGGTATGGTGCAATTTTGCAGCCCATTCATTTGAATGGACTGCAAATTTCACTGGAATACAGAAAAAGTAGTGTACTCACTACTTTTCAAAAACGTTCTGCACCAAATTGCATTATACAGGGGGTCCCCGGGTTACGAACAAGATAGGGACTGTAGGTTTGTTCTTAAGTCGAATTTGTTTGTAAGTCAGAATAGTACCTTTTTTTTCAGTGCAAATCAAGTCTTTTATTTATTTTGGTATAATTTTCTTATTTTTAATATTATTTTTCTTATTCTTTACTTTTCTAATTACGTTTTTATTTTATTAATTTAATTATTACTGTATTTCTTTTTTTTTATCAATTTTGTTTTTCATTTAAACTTTTGAAAACAATTCCCTGTGTGATAGCAATTGGAGGTGACAGGTTCTCTTTATTTACCCTGTCACCTCCAAAACAGGGGCCCGCAGCCAGGCCAGGAACGGAGGAACGGCTCACTCCAGCAAGGAGAGGAAGATTCGGCTGGCAGTGACGTCATCCGGGCCCCGTTCGTAAGTAGGAGTCGTTCGCAACTCGGATGTTCGTAAGTCGGAGACCCCTTGTACTGTGGTATCATGGAATTTGACATGCTGGGATATCTTCTTTTCTTCAGTCTTCTCCTGACGATGGGTAGGCGTCCAGATGCAGAAATCAACACTGACATCATTGCATCAGAGCTGCTCTTGGCATGAATACACTTTAAATAAAGGGGATCATCAGTTTTCACTGCACCTGCATATACTGTATACCAATATTTAAAAAAATGTAAAGGACATGTTGCTTGCATAAGAAAAAAATGGCAGTATAATTTGCATGACACCGACTGTGACAACTTGATTAGTGGGAAATTTCACTGGACATGGGGGGCACTGTAAGGCTTCATTCAGACAGGCCTGTGTGCAGGCTGTCATTTTTTTACGCCTGTATCTGCTCCTAGCTGCATGCAGGCAGCCTACAGAGGTGGATACAGATGCAGCAGCTGGATGAACACAGATGCATATACAATGCAAAACAATGCAAATACAAAAAAAATAACCGCTAATGGGTCAGAAATGAAAAAAAATTATATATTATCTGTGCAGCTGATGTATAAATTCCCTTTCACTCCCTGCTGCTAGCACCCTTGTGATTTACTTGTCACTAGATAAACACTGCATATTTTAATTCTATTTTGTAATGTCTCAGAAATACTGTATAGTGTGCTCCTACTTCCAGTGACCAGTATGAGAAAGTGAGAGTGATAACACCAAATTTAACACACCTGCTCCCCATTCGCATCTGAGACCTTGTAACATCAACGAGTCACATGACACCAGGGAGGGAAAATGGCTAATTGGGCCCAATTTGTACATTTTCACTTAGTGGTGTACTCACTTTTGTTGCCAGCGGTTTAGACATTAAAGTGGTTGTAAATCCTTTACAACCACTTTAAACTACAGGCAAGCCTATAATTAGGCTTGCCTGTAGCTGCACTGGATATCTCCTAAACCTGCACGGTTTAGGAGATATCCCTGTATTTGCATGTGCCGACGTCACGCGGCACATGCGCACTTACGCCAACTGAAGTAATGGCATGTACGTGCCGTTGCTTCAGTTGTACTGTGCTGTTCGCGGGGGGCTCCCGCTCGCATGCGCGGGAGTGACGTCATCGCGGCTCCGGCCAATCACAGCGCCGGAGCCGTGATACCCAGAAGCAAGCCCCGGGCAACATGTCGGTGGCCTGAGGGGGAGACTAGGACGGCAGCGGGGGGCTTCATTCTCGGGGTAAGTAATTCATAATGAGCTAGTATGCTATGCATACTAGCTCATTATGCCTTTATCTTGCAGGGTGTGTTTTTTAGGGTTTTTTTTGCAGGAGGGTTTACTTCCTCTTTAATGGCTGTGTGTTGATTTATTTTGAGAGGACAGCAAATTTACACTGTTATACAAGCTGTATCTCACTACTCACCCACTACTTTACATTGTAGTAAAGTGTCATTTCTTCAGTGTTGTCACAAGAAAAGAGATAATAAAATATTTACAAAAATGTGAGGGGTGTACTCACTTTTGTGAGATACTGTATATGTGTGTGGGTGCATGGCGCTGAACACGCCTTGTCTGCATTCAGGGTTGTGGAGCTGAACCCGCAGGGATGTCGAAGGTCTCCTTCACATGGGGTGTACCACAGAGTTCGCCTGTGCGAAGGCCGCGTTTACCTGCATGCTGATGCACAGGTGTTCCATGCAGTCCCACTGATATCAATTGGGATGCAGCGGATGCACGGACACAGCCACTGCTCCCGATTTGACATCTGTGTAGGACATCAATGGGAAATGGGACTGCTTGCATCAGTGCTGGGACAAGATTTTCTAGAGCCTAGGGTAAACATATCAAACTGTGCCTCCCAAGATGTATGAGCACTAATCTGCATGCTTACCCCCTAATCATAAATTCCTCCTCCTCCCAGCACAAATCTGCCCCCCTGCTGGAAATACCCCCTCTCTGCACATATCTTTGCACAAATCCCCCTATATCACCACTCTGAGCACCCCCCCCCCCCCCAATCTCCTTGTCGTGCCCCCACCTCAGATGATCCCACAGTGCCCAGGGCAGCTTCTCTCCTGCCCACTCCTTGTGCCGGCCCTGGCTTGCATGGGAATGTACTGAACAACTGTGAATCCCTGTGTGTAAACACAGCCCTCCCATGGGCATACACTGTAGTATGCCCTGTGTGAATGAGGCCTAAATCACTTTCACACATTTGTTTCAGGTCAGAACTGTAAAACTGCTATGGTGGTTCCACAAACATTTGGAGAAAAGACAATTATTGGGCTTTCAATGGGGATTAATTCACAGCAGACAACAAACCTACCAATATTTGTCCAGTGTTTTCTGGTTGTCTCGTCATGTCTTCACAGAAGAACACTATATTACTGAAAGTTTTGGGACTCCTGCCTTTACACGCACATGAACTTTAATCCCAATCTTAGTCCTTAGGGTTCAATATTGAGTTGGCCCACCCTTTCCAGCTATAACAGCTTCAACTCTTCTGGGAAAACCGTCCACAAGGTTTAGGAGTGTGTCTATGGGAATGTTTGACCATTCTTCCAGAAGCGCATTTGTGAGGTCAGGCACTGGTGTGGAGGAGAAGGCCTGACTCACAGTCTCCACTCTAATTCACCCCAAATGTATTCTATTGGGTTGAGGTCAGGACTCTGTGCAGGCCATTCAAGTTCCTTCACCCCAAACTCGCTCATCCATGTTTTTATGGACCTTGCTTTGTGCAATGGTCCAAATCATTTGGTGAAAGGGGTTATTATGGAGTGGGGTTGTTTTTCCGGGGTCGGATTTGGCCCCTTAGTTCCAGTGAAGGAAAACCTTAAGGCATCAGCATACCAAGACATTTTGTACAATTTAATGCTCCCAACTTTGTGGGAACAGTTTGGGGATGGCCCCTTCCTGTTCCAACATGACTGCGCACCGGTGCATAAACAAGGTCCATAAAGACATGGATGAGTGAGTTTGGAGTGGAGCGACTTGACTGGCCTGCACAGAGTCCTGACCTCAACCCGATAGAACACCTTTGGGGGTCCCGTCCACATCAGTGCCTGATCTCACAAATGCGCTTCTGGAAGAATGGTCAAACATTCCCATAGACACACTCCTAAACCTTGTGGACAGCCTTTCCAGAAGAGGTGAAGCTGTTACAGCTGCAAAGGGTGGGCCAACTCAATATTGAACCCTACAGACTATGGGATGCCATTAAAGTTCATGTGCGTGTAAAAGCAGGCGTCCCGAGACTTTTGGTAATATAGTGTATCTCAACTCCCTTGGGCTTGTGTAAAAGTTAGAACATTCCAAAAACATTCTGAAATGAGGTGTCTGTTTCTGACCAGTCCTTACTAGATTCATGTTTGTCCTGATAGCAGCCAAGAATGTGTTCTTGACTATGAGTGAAATGTCTTTCATTCTGCAAGTTTTACAGAAAATTAAATGTAAGATTGCTTTACAAAGCAAACAGACAAGTTTCCAGATTTCACCTGTACGGTCCCAGCTGTGCTTGCTTATTCCAGATCACTCTTTATACACTCACTGCTGGCTAGAATTGTCTTGGGACATTTTGTGTTTAGTCTGAGATAAATTGTTCCATTTCACCACAAAGATGAAATGAAACAAATACCCTCAAGAAAAAACAAAGCAAGTCTAAAATATCAAATAAATGAACTCAATATGGACTTCAAGATCTTGTGATGAATATAAAACCTAACATGTGGTAAAAATGTATTCTTTAGCTTTATATACAAATCGGAGAATGTGATTAGGTAATATTCCAATTTCACATTGTTGTTTCCTGAAATTAAAGCGGGGGTTCACCCACACCGCCAAAAAAAAAAAATATTAAAAGCCAGCAGCTACAAATACTGCAGCTGCTGACTTTTAATACATGGCCACTTACCTGTCCCAGGGTCCAGCGATGTCGGCAGGGGACGCCGAGAACCCACTCGGTTCTCGGCAGCTGCCGCCGCCATCCTGGGTAAGGGAATCAGGAAGTGAAGCGTTGCGGCTTCACTTCCTGGTTCCCTACTGCGCATGCGCGAGTCGTGCTGCGCGTCCCAAGTGGTCCCCGCTCTCTCCTGGGAGCTGTGTGTTCCCAGGAGACAGCGTGGTGGGGACGGGAAGAGGTTTAGACTCCCATGGGAGTCTATGCCGGAAGTGGGTGCAAATACCTGTCTTAGACAGGTATCTGCACCCCCCTCCCCCCTGAAAGGTGCCAAATGTGACACCGGAGGGGGGGAGGGTTCCGAAAAGCGGAAGTTCCATTTTTGTGTGGAACTCCGCTTTAAATTGTATCTAAAAGTGCCTTAAAAATCTGTGGTCATGGTAATTTGCTAGATAGGAATGGAATGCTCCTTTCAGAAGCATAGAGAAAATGTTCTTTAAAGGGCAAGGCATCTCAAGATTTATTGCAAGGGTAATGGAAACCAAATCATAACAAAAAGTAGGATGTTAAAGGGTGCAATCATTCAAAATGACTGTTGAAAAAGAGCATTACTTTATTTTAAATAGAAGTTAAAAAACCATCTAGAAATATGCTATTCTTTAAAGCAATATTAATCCCAAAACCAAAAATGTAATTAATTGCAACTTACCAGTCATAAATTGTGGTGACTGCATTCATTTTATTTTTTTATGGCTTTTTTCCCTCTGTTTTCACCTGGTGAACTTGCCAGTAACATACACTATATTACTTCTTAGTTCCGGTGAAGGGAATTCTTAAGGCGTCAGCATACCAAGACATTTTGGACAATTCCATGCCCCCAACTTTGTGGGGACAGTTAGAAGATGGCCTATTCCTGTTCCATCATTGGTGTAATTGGGAGGAACTGTGCCCCATCACTGGTTCCCATTGTTGGTGTCATTGGGAGGAATTGTGCCCCATCGTTGGGATCATTGGGAGGAACTGTGCACCTTTGTTGGTGTCAGTGGAGGGGAATTGTGCTCTATTGCTGGTCTCAGTGGATAAAATAGTGCCCCAAGGACCTTTGGGCCCATTTGCAGACCACTGCTCTAGATAAAGGAGCAACAGAGACACCTTTGGACAGCAACATTGTCAGTCTGGGGAAAGGCAGGATTAGATGGACTAGCAGATTTAGGTACATTAACAAATTGAAGACAAACTCCAGCTAACACTTTATAGACAGTTACAGCAGTTTTTTTTTCTTTTGGGATTCATTTTTTAAAAAGCTGATCATTATAAGCACACCTGTCAGTGTTAATTAGTTTGTTTTGATCCTCCAACTACTACATCTTAAGGGCAGCATGTTCTGTTAAAACAAGACGGACTTACTGGCTGGTGCAACAGGTGAAAATAAAAGACAGAAAGCCTAAAACAATCAAGAAAAAAATGCAGCCATTACATCTAATGCCCCGTACACACGGTCGGACTTTGTTCGGACATTTTGACAACAAAATCCTAGGATTTTTTCTGACGGATGTTGGCTCAAACTTGTCTTGCATACACACGGTCACACAAAGTTGTCGGAAAATCCGATCATTCTGAACGCGGTGATGTAAAACACGTACGTCGGGACTATAAACGGGGCAGTGGCCAATAGCTTTCATCTCTTAATTTATTCTGAGCATGCGTGGTACTTTGTCTGTCGGATTTGTGTACACACGATCGGAATTTCCGACAACGGATTTTGTTTTCGGAAAATTTTATAGACTGCTCTTAAACTTTGTGTGTCGGAAAATCCGATGGAAAATGTGTGATGGAGCCCACACATGGTCGGAATTTCCGACAACAAGGTCCTATCACACATTTTCCGTCGGAAAATCCGACCGTGTGTACAGGGCATAAGAACTAGTAAGCAGCAATATAATAAATGCTTGCTTTTGAGTTTAATACGGCTTTAAGGCCATGCTATTTTAAAAAATTAAAAGTGGTACGTATGTGATACTACAACAATATAACAATGTAACAGCTAACAAGCAATTATATTTTCCAGAACATTCAATGTTTTGCTTTTAAATTGTCATAGTATTAACTACATAGTCTGTTGATAATACTGGAAATCCCTGAGACAGAGGGATATGAAATCCTCAAAGTGAATCTTAGGCCAAAGGTCTAAGGGAGCTGAAAATCTACATCAATACAAACAAGTAAGAATGATGAAACATAAAATATAAAGAGAAAGAAAAACTCCACTTACTGGAATAGCATAGTATCAAAATTTCATGTTACAATCATTGAGGGTATTCATAGATAAGGTGGCCCAAGGTCTCCCATGAAAAAGATATCACAGAGGAAGTCAAACAGCTGAAAATCCTATTCTTATGAGCTATAGATACACTATATTGTCAAAAGTCAAAAAGGAAAAGGCCTGGTGTCACCCGCAAACCACCTCCATCCCAATATATGCAACAAAAAACAGGAAATCGTCCCGGGACTTTAAATGAGGTGAATGCGGTTAGCCAACAATTGTCAGAGTAAATGCAGTCTCAAAATGTATTAAAATTGGCATGCAAACATAAACAACATATAAAAATTATGTGTAGCGCTAAAAGTTCAACAAAATGTCCAACAAATGACAGGGATGTCAAGAAACATATAGTAAAAGTCCTCCGTATAAATAAGATTCAAAAATATCAGTGACTTCGTGTGAAGAACATAGCAAATGTGTGACATCTGAGGTGGACACAGAGGAGACACACCACCACCAACTGTAAGGAGGCTTACCAGATGACGTGGACCCAAGGGGGCATACGCCCGACTGGGTCAAGTCAAGCTTGGGTGGTGGATAGTGATGGATGTTCCAGGATAATGATGAAAGTGGAAGTCCGAGAACCAACCGGACACTCTCACCATGTGTTCATCTCTGATATCTTATTGGTTGTGTTAGCTGCTTATTGTTACCCTCTTTTCTTGGCCGCGCAGAATTTCTTGTTTCCCAAACATAAACAACATGAATCATAGCCAAGCCACTGAAACGATACATACAGTAAAAAATGTCATTACACGTATCATGGTATAAAATGTAAATTGCAAAGTACACGGGCATGAAAAGTATCCCAATGCATTTCACAAGACCATGCTTGCTTCATCGGGGTAGATGAGTGTGTAGTACATCTGTAGGGGGTATTGTGATGGACCCCTGTCCTCAACAGGTCTATGTCCACCGTAAATGCTTCCTTTGTCCAGAACCAGCACTATCCAGGACCCTTTAGCCCACCCAGTCACCAGCCATAACTCAGTGTAGGGTGAATAACAACATCAAACTCCCTTATTCAAGCACATGTTACAACAGATATACAACTCAGAGACACCCCCCCCCCCCGCCCTTGGATTCAGGACGGGGTAAACTGTCCAATCACAACAGACACACAGGTCAGGTGTATTCAAATTTCTCATCAGGAAACAGTCTGATCAGCTGGGAGAGGAATTCGCCCCCACCAATCTCACAGCTAATCTACATACACATCCCATAATATCCAAGGCAGACAGACACAATAGAACATTGGAATACAACCCCACCCCAAACGATCACAGCAAAGAGTCCACAACAGCATAAGACAACACACAATATATACATATATACAACATTCCAGTGTGGCTGTACAGGGTGTCTAAATAGCACAGATCATAGTGGGGTTACACACACACACACACACACACACACACACATACATACCATACCATTATTGAACCATATTGGTTCATGCATATACCATATACTACTTTACTTCTATGCTGTTATGACAGCATCTATTGATACATATGCATTTATGTTTAATTTGACATTATTATTGGATACTGGGAGATCTTTGGTGACTCATTCCCCTATCCCGGCCATGTCTGCCCCTGTTTGTACTCTGTTGGGTTGGTTTTCCCTCTGCCTTCTCAGCTCCCGAGGCGGACGCTGATTACTGCCGCCTCTGGGTATTCAGCATTTGGTAGTCTGATCCAGCCTCTGGTGAGTATAGGGCCATGTGTTTTGGACCCTCTTGACTAATTGCCATAATACCATTTCTGTGTTGATACTTATTTGGTTCATTATACCCCTACAGATGTAGTACACACGCATCTACCCCTAATGAAGCAAGCATGGTCTTGCGAAACGTGTTGGAATACTTTTCATGCCTGTGTACTTTGCAATGTCCTTTTTATACCATGATGCATGTAATTACATTTTTTACTCTATGGATCATTTCAGTGGCTTGGCTATGATTCATGTTGTTTATGTTTGCATGACAATTTTAATATATTTTGAGACTGCATTTACTCTGTCAATTGTTGGCTAATTGTTCACCTCATTTAAAGTCCCAGGGCGATTTCCTGTTTTTTGTTGTATATTGTCAAAAGTATTGGGACACCTGCCTTTACACACACATGAACTTTAATGGCATCCCAGTCTTAGTACGTAGGGTTCAATATTGAGTTGGCCCACCTTTTGCAGCTATAACAGCTTCAGCAATTTTGGGAAGGCTGTCCACAAGGTTTAGAAGTGTGTCTATGGGAATGTTTGACCAATCTTCCAGAAGCGCATTTGCAAGGTCAGGCACTGATGTTGGACAAGAAGGCCTGGCTCGCAGTCTCTGCTCTAATTTATCGCAAAGGTGTTCTATCAGGTTGAGGTCAGGATTCTGTGCAGGCTAGTCAAGTTCCTCCACTTCAAACTCGCTCATCCATGTCTTTATGGACCTTGCTTTGTGCACCGGTGTGCAGTCATGTTGGAACAGGAAGGGGCCATCCCCAAACTGTTCCCACAAAGTTGGGAGCATGAAATTGTCCAAAATGTCTTGGTATGCTGACTCCTTAAGAGTTCCCTCACTGGAACTAAGGGGCCAAGCCCAACCCCTGAAAAACAGCCGCACACCATAATCCCCCCCCCCCCACCAAATGATTTGGACCAGTGCACCATATCCTTTACCCTCAGAAATAAATCTGCCACCATAAGGAATGCAAATTTAACTTTTTGGCCTAAAAGCAAAACTCTATGTGTGGCGGAAAACTAACACTGCACGTCACTCTGAACACACCATCCCCAGCGTGAAGCATGGTGGTGGCCTCATCATGTTGCAGGGATGCTTTTTTCAGCAGGGACAGGGAAGCTGGTCAGAGTTGATGGGAAGATGGATGGAGGTAAATACAAGGCAATCTTAGAAGAAAAGCTGTTATGCCCCGTACACACGGTCGGATTTTCCGACGGAAAATGTGTGATAGGACCTTGTTGTCGGAAATTCCGACCCTGTGTAGGCTCCATCACACATTTTCCATCGGATTTTCCGACACACAAAGTTTGAGAGCAGGATATAAAATTTTCCGACAACAAAATCCGTTGTCGGAAATTCCGATCGTGTGTACACAGATCCGACAGACAAAGTGCCACGCATGCTCAGAATAAATAAAGAGATGAAAGCTATTGGCCACTGCCCCATTTATAGTCCCGATGTACGTGCTTTATGTCACCGCGTTCAGAACGATTGGATTTTCCGACAACTTTGTGTGACCGTATGTATGCAAGACAAGTTTGAGCCAACATCCGTCGGAAAAAATCCTAGGATTTTGTTGTCGGAATGTCCGAACAAAGTCCGACCGTGTGTACGGGGCATTAGAGTTTGCAAAAAGCTTGAGATTGGGGCGGTGGTTCACCTTCCAGCAGGACAACAACCCTAAACATACAGCCAGAGCTACAATGGAATGGTTTAGATCAAAGCATATCCATGTGTTAGAATGGCCCAGTCAAAGTCCAGAACTAAATCCAATTGAGAATCTGTGACAAGACTTGGAAATTGCTGTTCACAGTCTGACAGAGCTTGAGCTATTTTGCACAGAAGAACTGGCAAAAATGTCATTCTCTAGATGTGCAAAGCTGGTAGAGACATAACCAAAAAGACTTGCAGCTGTAATTGCAGGTGGTTCTACAAATTTTTGACTCAGGGGGCTGAATACAAATGCACACCACACTTTTCACATATTTATTTGTAAAAAATGCTTTCCTTCCACTTCACAATTATGTGCCAATTTGTGTTGGTCTATCACATAAAATCCCAATAAAATATATTTACGTTTTTGGTTGTAACATGATAAAATGTGGAAAATGTCAAAGGGGTATGAATACTTTTTCAAGGCACTGTATATCTGCTGTTTAACTTTTCTTTTATATACATTTTATTAATGTGTAACATCTGTAGCTCATAAATGTCGCTCTTCAAATAATTTGTTTGCGTTACAAGTGCTCTCCTTTACATGGTACAATGTACCTAAGCTTAGCTGTGAAAAATCTATGTAGCCTAGTTTAATATCATACCACATCCATGAACCCAAGCAGGTGGGGTATTACACTAGCCAGACTCTTTCTCCTGCTTTTTTTTTTTTACTATCCCCTTTTTTCTCTTACATTTCTGTTCTATCCATCCTGCTTCTACCCAAAAAAGATGAAAAACTGCTACTCTTCTGGATCCCCATGAACATAAAAGACAATCAATAATACTCAATAAATCATGCAGTAAGTTATGCCTGTTAATATAATATGTTTGCGATCTTATGATCAGTCATTTCCAGTGGAAATAAGATACAAACAGTTATTTGTGACAATGCTGTTATATAACAGCTATGTACATCTACCTAGGTTTTCTAAAACTCTGATTCCTATGTGACAAATGATCTCATAACTTTACTTATATTTGAATAAAATAAAAATATTGAATCTGAAAAACTTACATATCTCTACAAAACAGTAGAAATAGGATAGAACTCTAAAAAAATTTCTTACCACTTTATTCACAATTGTACAGATAAGTTACATTTTATTTACATTTTATCTTTGGTAGTGATGACGTACTGATGATGTCAATCAGTTGGTCAATATTGAACAGTTTTGTTAACATCATACCACATGGTCACTAGGTAACCAACCATCACCAAAAACCAAAATGACTTGAGCAAAGATGGTTTAGTAGAGTTTCCGTGGACTAAATATTCTGTCAAGAAAAATGCTAATAAAATTTGCTTGGTTTTTGGTAATATTAACATATACCAGTGTGAGAGTGGGAAAGAATTCCTAAATAAAAAAATTCTGGGAAACATGCATACCTTTGCTTTCCTGTAAATCAAGCATTTAGACGGGCTTGTTGTATTTACACATACCTAGTAAACACAATGGGGCACAGTTATAAAAGTGATTTCAAGGAAAGAATGTGCTGAGAGTTATCTTGTAAAATATATGCTTGCTACTTGGAGACATATGTCAAAATAAAGGCCACTTTTAGACATAAGTGCCAAAGACAAAGCTTTTTTAAGTGTGCCATCAATTTTAAATATATATTACTGTAATGAGAATTAACTGTTATGCCTCATACACATGACTGGACTTTCTGCCAACAAAATAGTGTATTTTTGTTCGAAGGTTGTTGGCTCAAACTTGTCTTGCATACACACGGTCACACAAATGTTGGTCAACAATTACGAACGTGGGAATGCGGTGGCGTACAAGATGTACGACGAGCCGAGAAAAAGGAAGTTCAATAGCCATTGCGGCTCCTTTTGCTTGATTCCAAGCATGCGTGAACTTTTGTGCGACTGACTTGTGTACACACGATCGGACTTTATGACAAAAAAGTTTTGTTGGCTGAAAATTTGAGAACCTAATTTCAAACATTTGTTGGTGGTAAGTCCGACAGCAAATGTTCGATGAAGCATACACACGGTCGGACTTTCCGACAACAAACTCACATCCAACATTTCCCCTCAGAAAATCCGCCAGACACCTGAGATATCAAGGTTTATACTCCACATTATTCTTACTAAAGAAAAAAAACAGACCTTAAACCATTCTGGACTTCAAAGAATTAAACAGAAGGATCAAGGTCCATAAATTCCACATGGAATCACTGCAGTCAATCGATCAAGCAAGCTATGAAACCAGGAGATTAGATGAAATTTCTACATCTAGCAGAAGCACATTTACATATTCCTGTACATTTGTTTCCATAAGTATCTTCACTTTTCCGTTCTAGAGATCCAATTTCTCTTCATTTTCCTGCATTTTGGCCTCTCTGCATCCCCCAGGACATTCTCCAAAACATTACTTCCAGTCATTTCCATCTTGTGCAACCAGGCTTTGTAGGTGTTTCATTACTTGGATAATATCCTGTTGCTTGACACCCTCATACAGTGCCCAGGGCGAAGTTAGTAACTGTGCCACCCCCCTCAATGGGCAAAGGAGAGGATGAGGCTAATAAAGGCAGCGAAATGGCTGCGAGCGCTGATCAGTGTGTTTTGGCAGGGAGCAGTTCCCCTGTCAGCAGCACACCAGAATCTCCAAAAATGTGTCCAAAACTTTAATCACATAGTATCAAAAAGTAAAAGCGACGTTTCTGAGCCATGCAGGACCCCTTCTTCAGGCATGTGCGGGTTTTTCATGATTGCGTATGGTTCCAGCCAATGGTCATTTCAACACCCAATTTAAAATACAGCCGTTTGTGCAAGAACATGTGCGTTGGGAGTATTGCATTTGAGTTCCCCTGTCAGAACACAATAGCACAGCGGGGAGATCACCGCACTAACATTCAATTTGTTAGTACAATGACATTTCAAAGACATACAGTACTGGTAGGCCAATTGGCTCCTCTCTAAATTGGCCCAAGTATGTGTATATATGAATGTGAGTTAGGGGCCTTAGATAGTAAGCTCCTTGAGGACAGGGACTGATGTGAATGTGCAATATATGCGTAAAGTGCTATATATTGACAGCACTATATAAGTACCTGTAAGAAATAAATGAAATAGGTTCACTTCGAAGTAGGAGATTTCCCTTTTGTATATCTGGAAGGTGGCAACTAAGGTCTAGAAAAATACTGTGGCTTGGTTGGTGCACAAGCACTTTATGGGATGAGTTGAACATACAGTTTCTGCATTCAGTTCAAGGCAGGTTTACAGAACATGATTAAAGTTGGGGTGCTGGATCCGAACCCCAATGAACTCAGTGGGAACCAAATGTTAAAAATGAAAGGCATGGGAGTGCTGGACACTGCCCTAGGGAACCTGTACTAAAAATATTTTTTTCAAAGTTCATTTGGAAGAAGCAGCGATTTCAACAACGCTTTAAGGAGAAAATTAAAAATGCTAAATTCCTTTAAACAACATACCTGGGATGCCTTTAACATGCTTGCAACGTGGCACATGTATGCAATGTATACAATGTTCTACAGAAAAACTGACTTTTATAAAATAAAAAAACTTTAAAATTGCAAGCAAATGACAGCTTCAGCCGCTTTACTTCTGTTTCTAAACAAATGGACAGAAATGCCATTCATCTACATTAGACCCCTATCCTGAACAAAAAAACAGCAAAGGGAGCCCCCTATAAATAGTTACCCTTGTCTTTGATTATGCACCAGTATGGATGTTAAGGGGGAACACATGCAAAAAAATTAAACCAGTTGGGTCCCCCAAATTTCTTACCAAATCCTTTGGGTCTGGTCTGAATTTTAAAGGGGTTACCCCATTCAAAAATCAATAAAAGGGTGTGCCCCCCAAAAATCCATATAAGTTCCTTATTTAAAAGTGCTTGATGGCAGGCAAGGAAAGAGGGGCCAGCGTGTGCATCCCCATAAACCATGTCAAGCCACATGCCCTCAACATGTGGGGATACATTGTCAGGAAGGACCCCTTGGAAAAGCACCTTGTCCCCATGTTGATGAGGACAAGGGCTTGTTCCCCACAACCTTGGCCTGGTGATTGTGGGGGTCTGCTAGTGGGGGCTTATTGGAATCTGGAAGCCCCCATTTAAGATGCTGCCCCCCTATGTGAATGTGTAAGGGGTACACTACTCATTCACATAAAAAAGTCCCACAGTGTAAATAAAGACACACAGTTTTTGACAAGTCCTTAATTTGAATAAAATCCCAAAATGTCCATCTTTAATCATGACTCCAGCGCAGCAAATCGACACCAATAACAATGAACAACACCCGTTACAATGGCCATATTTGATCTGTCATGCAAACCTGCCCCTTTGTTTACAAGATTTAGGATTCCTGACTGACCAAACAGCCACAGTTCAGTCCAAACATGGGTTCGTAACAAAACCACAGCAGTAGTAAAATTGCGCTTGCTCCAAAATGGTAAGCCGCTAACACCGCAAACAGAATAATTGCCAAATCAATCAATGGTAACCAAAACGTGTAGCGCTAACTGAAAATAACACCCTCAAATTAATAAGGTGAAGAGCTAATGCTCTAAATAAAATTTGACTAGAATAGAAAGAAGAACACAGAAAAAATGTCCATCACTGGAAAAAAATTTGTGCAATATAAATAAAAGTCTGTGTACATAGAGACTCTACTTATCACCACTTATGAGTGATGTATAAAGTGCCATCACCAGCATTTAATTATAAAAGTCTTAAAAAGATAATGCAGAGCTGGTTCCTAAGTAGTCCCACGTATATATATTGAATAGTGCGTGGAGGGACCAACTCTGTAACTTCGCACCACAGTGTCTTAAAAGATGTGCACTTCCCTCAACCGATGAAAAATGGGGGCTTACCGGAGGGTTTGAACCCAAAACAGTATATACTGTGAGGGTCAAACCGGCTTTTATTGCTCACTGGCAATGGGGGGAAGACCTTGACAGCATGAAGATGAAGGGATCACAGGGGGCCTCAAAGATGTATCTTCTCCAAATGAAACCATGGATCTCCCCACATATGGCCTGTGAAGTCTCCAAGCCTTTCCAGGCAAACAATCTGCTTCAGATCCTTCCAAAGAGAAGACAGACGAACATGACTGCAAGAATGTTACATATACATCACCTTATTAATTTGAGGGTGTTATTTTCAGTTAGCGCTACACGTTTTGGTTACCAAACATGGGTTCGGACCAAACCATAAAGGGCAAGTTCTGCTTTAAGACATCCCCCCCCCCCCCCCCCCGCCTAACTTTGCATGTAATTTTGGAAGTGGGGGGGAGCAGTTACCTAGTTTTGACAGGTATACGCTCCCTTTTCTGCTTGGATCACCTAGGCGATCCAAGCAGAAGCTCTCCCCACCCCCCTCCCTCCTCGCAGACTTCTGGGACATGTCACAGGTCCCAGAAGACCGTGGGACCATTCACAAAGTGCAGCGTGGCTGGCTCATGCACAGTGGGCAGCCGGCTGCCCACAGTTAGAATTCCAGTGCCTGGAACCTGGAGGCTAGTAAAGAACTAGCTTGGGTGAGGACGGCACTGGATCCATGGACAGGTAAGTGTCTATTTATTAAAAGTCAACAGCTATAGGATTTGTAGCTGCTGACTTTTTTTTTTTTTTTACAAACTCAACCTTCTCTGTAAGCAACATACAGTAGACAGGACAGTAATTTTCACAAATAGGGCAGATTTCTGAGCAAGTACAAATCTACATAATTTTTGTGTGGCAGGTAAACAATTGGACACTGTACCAATGGCTATATTATTGCTGTATGCATACAAGTGTAGCCAGGTGCTGGGCTACAGCAATATGGAGAATTTTTATTCTTCTCTCCCTCTACTAAGATAGCGATGTTATGCTGCACCATTCTCCTCTGGCCAGCAGAGGGAGAGCTAAAGCCAAGCAAGCCCATAGACTTCTATGCAGAGTGCTGAGCCTTTTGGGAGTTGCAGTTTGAGACAGCAGCCATATAATGGGACAAATAGACTTCTTACACTACAGATCCCTAGCATTACACAGTGGCAACAGCCATTCTTGGGGAGCTAACATCACCAAATTACTGGATCTTGCATGTCGCAATCAAGAGGGCTACATTAAAATGATTTGCCCATGAGCAAACATGTTGCGTGTTTTTGAGGCCCCTTAGGTGTCATAGCATGCAGCTGTGTGACCTTGGCAGAGTCATCAAGTTGTACTCTCAACCCCATGTTTATGAATCCTAAAAATGCCAGATCCCTGGCATTACTTGTCCTATGTGTGTACAAGTCCAGTATGATTACAGCCAAACATTTTCTTTTTTGGTATTGGATTGAGTAAAAGGTTAGCGGTTTCAATTTAATTAATTTTAGTTTAATTTCTAATTTCACTGATGTCTCAAAATCCACAATCACAGGGACAGGAGGTGAAAAAATCCTCCCCAACAGGGATAAAGACAGCAATACAAAAAAAGGGGGAAGGGGTCGTAACCCTTTCCAAATAAAGAGTTTAGCCTGGAGGTCAACTTCAAAGAGGAATTATAGTTCTTTATGGCCTATTTACACTTGTCTGTTTTCCTGCAATAAAACACATACATTATACTGCATGAAAATAAACTTCAAGTAAAACTCCCATTCTTTCTTATGTGGCTGATCCACATCTATATGCTGTAGTTTAGTGTTAACATTTTTAATGAAATGTATGAGGACACAGTCATACCTGCAGATGCCCATAGATGTAAAAAGGCTCTTAAACATTTTGTTCAGTATGCATGTGAAAGAAATCAGCTAAATGTGAACTCAGTTATAGATGTGTGTTAGGCCCCTTTCACACTGGGGCGGTGGGGGCGTCGGCAGTAAAACAGTGCTATTTTTAGCGCTGTTTTACCGTCGTTTTTGCGGCTGTATTCGGCCGCTAGCGGTGCGGTTTTAACCCCCGCTGCCGGCCGAAAAAGGGTTAAAACCGCTCGTACAGCGCGGCTATAGCCACGGTTTTGCCGCGGTATAGCCGCGCTGTCCCATTGATTTCAATGGGCAGGAGCGGTTTAGGAGCAGTGAACACACCGCTCCTTCACCGCTCCAAAGATGCGGCTCACAGGACTTTTTTTACCGTCCTGCCAGCGAACCGTTTCAGTGTGAAAGCCCTCGGGCTTTCACACTGAACAAACAGCGGAGGCTGTTTAGGGGCAGTTTGCAGGCGGTATTTTTAGCGCAATAACGCCTGCAAACCGCCCCAGTGTGAAAGGGGCCTTAATCCATTATAAATCTTCATGGGAATTCAATAAAGCAGCAACATCACTTTTCTGGCGCTGTGACTCCTTTAATATCGTCTGCATCTAATTCATGAAAACCTTACTCCAGTTTTGGTACAGGTACCAACGCACGCACCAGATTCAGGTAGTTCTTAATTTTGCCACTTTTAGAATCTGTCACAATGGTTGTGACAGATTGTAAAATAATTATCGCCGGTTCACAGATAAACAAACTGGCAGTAATCAAGACCAACTCAAAGTTGACAAGGGGTGTGTTGTGCTTTCATTACTTTACTAATATGTTTGTGTTTTACATTTATAGCTATGGTTGCTAGGACAAAGGCCGTGCACGTTCTATAACCAATGAGGTAATGCACACTGAACTGACAGTGGGCGGAGCTTGATGGGGTACGGTGAAAGACTAGTTCCGGATTAGGCCCACTTTGCCTGTGACTAACAGCCGATGGCAGTGGGTGGATCTGTAGATGATATTCAGTCCAATAGTTGCTTTGGAATTCGCCCACTGACATCTTCTGTCAATCACAAGCAAAGTAATCCTCCCAATCGACAACTCCATTGTTGACTCTGTTGTCACCAGATTCACACCTGCTGTGCATGTTGGGTGCATGGGACCTGATGGTGAACATTCAGACTAGTTCCCCAACAGCTCCTCCTGACCTGCGATTGACGGTGCACGGAAATGGACAGATTTTAGAGTTGCTATTGGACTGATAGAGGCTATGGATCCACCCAATGCCATCGGCTGTCAATCAAATGTGGACCTAAGGGGGAACTAGTCTCCCCCTTAGGTCCACTCTTTATGAATTCCCCAGCTTGTTTATATAGTTCCTATAGTTTGTAATTTGTAGATATATAAATGGGGTAAAAAAAAAGAAAAAAATTGGCCCCGATGACATCGCTTTTTTTTTGCATCCACACGGGAAACACTTAGGGCTAGTTTACACTTGCTTCAAAACAAGGCTTTGGACACGCTTGGTTAAACGCTTTGCTGAACTCTAGTCAAAGCCCCTGTCACTAAATAAAATGGTTAGCTTAAATCCTGTTAACACCTTGCTTTTGCTTTGCTTTGTGTTCGCTTCAAAAATTTATACCCCATGTCGCTTTAGTGATGCTTCAACGAGCCTTCAAAGCGTCCATAGAAGTCTTTGACAAAGCTCGCTTGAAGCAGCACAGAAGCACCACTAAAGCATCAAAAACACATAAAAAAAAGCATGATGAAGCGGTAGGCTCTTTAACCACTTCAGCCCCGGACCATTTGGCTGCTTAAAGACCAGAGGACTTTTTACAATTTGGCACTGCGCTGCGTTAACTGGTAATTGCGCGGTCATGCAATACTGTACCCTAACAAAATTTGCGTCCTTTTTTCCCACAAATAGAGCTTTCTTTTTATGGTATTTGCCTCTGCGATTTTTATTTTTTGCGATATAAACGGAAAAAGACCAAAAATTTTGAAAAAAAGAGATATTTTCTACTTTTTGTTGTAAAAAAAATCCAATAAACTCAATTTTAGTCATACATTTAGGCCAAAATGTATTCAGCCACATGTCTTTGGTAAAAAAAATGTCAATAAGCATATATTTATTGGTTTGCGCAAAAGTTATAGTGTCTACAAACTAGGGTACATTTTCTGGAATTTACACAGCTTTTAGTTTATGACTGCCTATCTAATTTCTTGAGGTGCTAAAATGGCAGGGCAGTACAAACCCTCCCCAAATGACCCCATTTTGGAAAGTAGACACACCAAGGAAATTGCTGAGAGGCATGTTGAGCCCATTGAATATTTAGTTTTTTGTCCCAAGTGATTGAATAATGACAAAATAAAAAAGTTTACAAAAAGTTGTCACTAAATGATATATTGCTCACACATGCCATGGTTATATGTGGAATTGCACCCCAAAATACATTTTGCTGCTTCTCCTGAGTATGGGGATACCACATGTGTGGGACTTTTTTGGAGCCTAGCTGCATACGGGGCCCCGAAATCCAAGCACCGCCTTCAGGATTTCTAAGGGAGTAAATTTTTGATTTCACTCCTCACTACCTATCACAGTTTTGAAGGCCATAAAATGCCAAGATGGCACAACCCCCCCCCAAATTACCCTATTTTGGAAAGTAGACACCCCAAGATATTTGCTGAGAGGCATGTTGAGTCCACGGAATATTTTATATTTTGCCAAAAGTTGTGGGAAAATTACAAACTTTTTTTTTTTTTTTTGCAAAGTTGTCACTAAATGAGATATTGCTCACACATGCCATGGGCATATGTGGAATTACACCCCAAAATACATTCTGCTGCTTCTCCTGAGTACCAGGATACCACATGTGTGGGACTTTTTGGGAGCCTAGCTGCGAATGGGGCCCCAAAAAACAACCACCACCTTCAGGATTTCTAAGGGCGTACATTTTTGATTTCACTCCTCACTACCTATCACAGTTTTGATGGCCATAAAATGCCAAGATAGCACCCCCCCCCCCAAATTACCCCATTTTGGAAAGTAGACACCCCAAGCTATTTGCTGAGAGGCATGGTAAGTATTTTGCAGCTCTCATTTGTTTTTAAAAATGAAGACAGAAAAGAAAAAAAATTTTTTTTTCTTTTTTCAAATTTCAAAACTGTTTTGACAAAAAGCGAGGTCTGCAAAATACTCACCATACCTCTCAGCAAATAGCTTGGGGTGTCTACTTTCCAAAATGGGGTCATTTGGGAGGGGTTGTGCCATCTGGGCATTCCATGGCCTCCGAAACTGTGATGGGCAATGAGAAGTGAAATCAAAATTTTACACCCTTAGAAAGCCTGAAGGCGGTGCTTGGTTTTCGGGGTCGAGTACGCGGCTAGGCTCCCTAAAAGTCTCACACATGTGGTATCCCCGAACTCAGGAGAAGCAACAGAATGTAGTTTGGGGTGTAATTTCACATATGCCCACAGGATGTTTGAGCAATATATAATTTAGTGACAACTTTGTGCAAAAATAAAAAAATGTGTCTTTTTTCCCGCAACTTGTGTCAAAATATAAAATATTCCATGGACTCGACATGCCTCTCAGCAAATAGCTTGGGGTGTCTACTTTCCAAAATAGGGTCATTTGTAGGGGTTTTGAACTGTCCTGGCATTTTATGCACAACATTTAGAAGCTTATGTCACACATCACCCACTCTTCTAACCACTTGAAGACAAAGCCCTTTCTGACACTTTTTGTTTACATGAAAAAATAATTTTTTTTTGCAAGAAAATTACTTTGAACCCCCAAACATTATATTTTTTTAAAGCAAAGGTCCTACAGATTAAAATGGTGGGTGTTTCATTTTTTTTTTCAAACGGTATTTGCTCAGCGTTTTTTCAAACGCATTTTTTGGGGAAAAAACACACTTTTTAAAATTTTAATGCATTAAACACACTATATTGCCCAAATGTTTGATGAAATAAAAAAGGTGATCTTAAGCCGAGTACATGGATACCAAACACGACATGCTTTAAAATAGCGCACAAACGTGCAGCGGTGACAAACTACATACATTTTTAAAAGCTTTTACAGGTTACCACTTTAGATTTACAGAGGAGGTCTACTGCTAAAATTATTGCCCTCGATCTGACCTTCACGATGATACCTCACATGCATGGTGCAATTGCTGTTTACATTTGATGCCAGACCGACGCTTGTGTTCACCTTTATGCGAGAGCAGGGTGGGACAGGGGTGCTTTTTTTTTCATTATTATTTTTAATTATTTATTTTGCTTTTTTTTTATTTTTAAACTGTTCCTTTAATTTTTTTAAAATCATTTTTATTGTTATCTCAGAGAATGTAAAAATCCCCTATGATAGCAATAGGTAGTGACAGGTACTCTTTTTTGGAAAAAATTGGGGTCTATTAGACCCTAGATCTCTCCTCTGCCCTCAAAGCATCTGACCACATAAAGATCGGTGTGATAAAATGCTTTCCAGATTTCCCGATGGCGCTGTTTACATCCAGCGAAATCTAAGTCATGAAATGCTCATAGCTTCCTTCTTTCTTCCTTCCTTCTTAGGCCATAGAGATGATTGGAGCCATTCTGGTCTCTGATCAGCTCTATGGTCAGCTTGCGAAACCACCAGCTCCATTCTCTGGTTCCCTGTTGGGACAGGAGAGCCAGAGAAAACCATGGAAGATGGTGGGAGGGGGGACATTCCCTCCCACTGCTTGTAAAAGCAGTCTAGAGGCTAATTAGCCACTAGGATTGCTTTTACATGAAAGCCGACCGCTGGCTGAAAAGAATGATACCAAGATGATACCTAAACCCACAGGCCTCATTCTGGTATAACCACTTAAAGTCCAGCAACATACCAGTACGTTGCTGGTCCTTGTTGGGCATATATTGTAATCATTTTTTTCATGCAGCCTGTGGGCTGAATGAACAGAAGAGATTGATCGGTGGGTATGCCCACCATTAGAATTCCTGCCTTCATCCACCCACTTCTAATGATGGGCTTACATGCACCATTTTGTTTTTAACTGTGGTGGTGAAATCACCTCCTACAGCGCTGGAGTCACGGCTTTATGTATCATGGGAGCAAACGCTGTTGCTGTCAAGATAAATAAATCAGTACTGCAACTGAATGGCCTAAAAAATATATGCCGAAGCATGGGGGCATCCGCCCCAAAAGTTAGGAGCAAATCGCTCCTCCACCCCTGCTGCCCCCATGCTTCGGCATATATGCTCCTTTTTTAACTGTGGTGGTGACGGCTTTATGTATCGCTGTTGCTGTCAAGATAAACAAATCCGCGCTGCAACTGAATGGCGTACCTGCTAAGCAAATGATGGTTAACAATAAAACAAAGTAACATTACAGTATAACAGTAAGACATACCATACCTGCAAGGCAAATACAAAAATATAGTAAAAAATAAAACATTTTTTAACTCAATCTGTGCCTAAAATATATATATGCCGAAGCATGGGGGCATCCGCCCCAAAAGTTAGGAGCAAATCGCTCCTCCACCCCTGCTGCCCCCATGCTTCGGCATATATTCTCTTTTTTTTTAACTATGGTGGTGAAATCACCTCCCACAGCGCTGGAGTCACGGGTTTATGTATCGTGGGAGCAAACGCTGTTGCTGTCAAGATAAATAAATCCGCGCTGCAGCCGAATGGCGTACCTGCTAAGCAAATGATGGTTAACAATAAAACAAACATTACAGTATAACATACCATACCTGCAAGGCAAATACAATAAAACATAGTAAAAATAAAACAGAGAGAACGATAGATATAGAACAATAGTGAGCGAACAGTAGAGAGCGAACATAAGAGAGAGAACAATAGAGAGAGAGAAGAAAAATACAACCACAACTATTTTTGGCTTTTTTATTTATTTATTTTTTTTGTGTGTGTGTTTTTTTTTACTTTTCACTTTTATAAAAACTGTAAAAAAAACTATAAACTGAACGTTGCAGATTAGGGTCTCTCAAAATGTGATGGCCATCACATCTTTTGAGACCACAAGTGCACATCTTTCGAGACCCTGTGTACATGTGCCTATGACTGTGTGGTGCTGTACCCTACGCTAATACTCAACTAGTGTGTGATAGCGTTCGAAACAGTCACCAATGCAAAGACCAGGTTGGTCAGGACAGGAGGGACAATAAAAGCGGGTGTCACGCCTAAATCCGCGCTTTCTACAGACACAACATCTTCTTTGGGGGTCTCTTTGGGTAGGGGTACCAGAGAGGACATGCGGAAAATGCCTCGCATGCAGCCGGCTTACTGCATTTGCGTCAGAAGGGCTCTGATGATCTTTTCCTGGAATTTAAGGAAGGATTCAGTTCGTCCTGAAGCTCTGTATAGCACATGTTCAGCAAAGCCAATTGAAATAAGTATACAGACACTTTTATATATCAGCGTCTGGCCTTACGGACAATTAGGTAGGGCGCCAACAACTGCTCATTGAGGTCCACCCCTCCCATATTAAGGTTATATTCTTGGACACAGAGGGGTTTCTCCACAACACCAGTCGCCGTAGGAATTTGGACTGTTGTGTCTGCGTGAAGGGAGGAAAGAACGAAAACATTCTTATTATCCCTCCACTTCACAGTGAGCAAATTATTACACTTCAAGCAGGCTCTCTGCCCCAGCCTAAGATGGGAATATACAAGCCGCTGGGGTAAGCCCCGGCGATTAAATCGCACGATGCCACATGCGCCAATTTGATGATCAAACAAGTGAGTAAAAAATGGCACGCTTGTGTAATAATTGTCCACATACAAGTGGTACCCCTTTCCAAATAAGGGTGACACCAAGTCCCACACAATCTTACCAGCGCTCCCTATGTAATCAGGGCAGTTCTCCGGCTCTACGTAACTATCTCTTCCCTTGTAAACCATAAAACTATATGTATAGCCTGTGGCCCTGTCACAGAGCTTATACATCTTGACCCCGTATCTGGCACGCTTCCTGGGAAGATACTGTTTGAATGACAAGCGGCCAGATAACTTAATCAGGGACTCGTCAACGCAGACAACTTGATAGGGAGTAAACAAGGCTGCAAAACATTGAAGTGGTTTACGAGGGGCCGAATATTCTAGAGCCGACCAAGTTCACGGTCACCCCGAGGACGACAGAGTTCATTATCGTTGAAATGCATGAACTGCAAGATCTGCTCATATCGTGTCCTGGTCATGGAGGCAGAGAACACGGGCGTATGGTGAATTGGGTCACTCTTTTTAGTTATGCCCAGGATTGATAGGCCCAGGAAGGTCTTAAATTCGGAGACCGTAACTGGTCCCCAATCTCTGGCAAGGGTCAGCTGGGGATTAGCGGCGATGAATTGACCAGCGTATAAATTGCTTTGGTCCACAATAGATCTATAAAGATCTTCGGTGAAAAGCAGCGAATAAAAATCAAGTGACGTAAAATCAACTGTTTCCACCTGAATTCCAGGCTGGCCAGTGAATGGGGGAAGTACGGGTGCTGTAGAAGTGGTGGGTTCCCAATTAGGATTGGCGAATGCAGCAGGAAGGGCACTATGGGTTCGACGGGCCTGTCTTTGTCTTCCTCTTGGTGGCAGCGGGATTCTACTCCTGCTTGCCACCTCGCCAGCTTGAACTGCACTTATGGGACTCGTCACGTCACCAAGTGTTACTGCAGTGCTGGATGTATGATCAGGATGTACTAGGCCGCTGGTGCTTGCCAGTTCACCAGTTGGAATGGCGGCACTAGTACTTCTCTGCTCCATACGAGAGCCCTGCGGTTCTTGCACCTCAACGACAGCAGAAGAAGATCGTGGTCTGGTACGCCAGACCTTGGCAGAGACCACAACTCTGTCGTCAGAGCTATCTGTCATGGAGCCGCTGTCGTCTACAGGATCGTATTCTGAGCCTGAATCTGACAGATGAATGACTTCCTCTTCACTATCTGTCATGCTCAGAAACGTGTAGGCCTCTTCACTACTGTACCTTCGATTTGACATTTTGGTCTCTAAATTTGCTGGTACAGTAATGGGACTCACAGGTAAAAAAGCTCCTGACTGTTAGCGACTGATTCAAATGCTACCAAAAAAACTATTAGCGTTCGCAGGGATCAGGCCTGACTATGCGAACACTGCAGTTATGTGTGTTTGTTTTGTAAGCGACAGTGATCGATTGATACTGCACTTGGGTGGGCTGGGCTGGGCAGAGGGGCTAAACGCAGGTCCTAGCAGGTATCTGGGTTCATCCCGCTAACACTGCGTTTTTGGGAACCCTAAACTGTTGGGGACATTAATATAGATCTGATCAGATCAGATATCGATCCGTTCAGACACTATACTACTAAGGGAGGTGTATGGTGCGTGCGTGGGTGTTAGCGATACTGGCACTGATCTGACGCTGCCTGGGGTGACGCAGACCCTATCTGAGGCTAAAACTTAACTTTGATCACCCGCCGGGTGATCAGGTGGTTAAACATTTATTGGGTAAAATACGGCGGGTGCCCTGGCACTATAAAAAAAAAAATCCAGCTAAACCGCGTCACCTGTGACACTTATACTGTGATCACAGGTGACAGGGGGTAATCAAGGGGTTAAACCTTTATTGGGGTGGTTAGGGGGGGTCCCTAGACCTATCTGAGCCTAAGACTAATTATCCTAACACTGATTTTTGTCACTAATGACACTAGTACAGCGATCAAAAAAAATCTGATTGCTGTACTGGATGACACAGTGACAGGTGGTGAAGGGGTTAACTGGGGGGGTGATCGGGGGGTAAATTGTGTGCCTACGTGACCTGGTGTCAGTGTAGTGTTGTGCAACTCACTGTTTGATGCTCTCTCCTCTCGGTCTGGAACGAAAAGACCGACACAGGGAGAGATGGCATCACTTCCCCATCAGTGTTTATAGTTACACAGACAGGGGAAGGATATCATTCGTAAGGAGCGATCACCAGGTCCAGGCCAGATTTCATTGGCCTGGGGATTGATCGGTTCCTGATTGGATCCGATTGTCACGGCCGGCGTAGCATAACGGCGAATCGCCTGTCTATGCCATTCTGCCACAGCACAACTGCTGCGGATGGTCGGCAAGCGGTCAATGTGTGTTGAAGCCAAAGCAAGTGTATATGAGCCCTTAATCATGACACAGTGCGGTACCAGGTACCATAAATGTGATCTGAGCTGCACATGCGCAACTTTGATTACATTACTGTTCTACAGCTGGGAGAGGCATTTATGACAGAAGACAACACTAGGGTCTTGTCTGATATAAAAACCCTGCCTGTCAGCCTTTTTACAAATTTTGACATTAATTCTGCTTGAAAGAAGTAAATTAGCAAATACCAAACTACATTCTTTAGCGCATGTTGATTTGTAAACATTTCATATTTCAACATTTACAGATACAGATGTCCCAATTTTAAGAGGCAAATACTGCAACATTTGAAAAAAAGCATTTATTATTATAGAAAAAGAGTGAAAGCTATTTTTATTAGAGCCATGTTACCATATACCAATTGTCTAACAGCTGCAGAATCTCTGTCCTTATTGTTTTTATGGCTCGGAAAGATAGAATTGGAGTCAAAGATTAGTGTTGCGATTTGAAGCTCTGCTGCTGAGTAATCCATTTTTTTTGCAGTGTATGAAGCCAGCTATGGAATCTTCAACTTCAGTAGTTATTTATGTTACTTAATGCAGCTGATGACCATAGCACACCAGAGATTTGGAGCTGCACAGACAAGCACTATGATCAGCTACAGCAGCAACTTTTTAGCTGCCTACAAATCACCAGAGAAAATAAACAGGGAGCTGCCACACATCTTCATCAAAGTTACTGGTGTGATTTGACCCTTGAGAATTAAAATACCTGTTTGGTTCTGGTTGGTAACCATGCCATTTAGAAGAAAACAGGGATAAAAAATATTTGACTTGTACTTTTTTGTGATATAGTAGAAATTGCTTCACCCTTCCACCACTAGATGGCAGTCACCTG
The DNA here is from genome assembly GCF_042186555.1 of Aquarana catesbeiana. Lineage (NCBI taxonomy): Eukaryota > Metazoa > Chordata > Amphibia > Anura > Ranidae > Aquarana > Aquarana catesbeiana. Next base: position 573,804,222 of record NC_133327.1, read on the forward strand.
CTAGATTTCTTTACTTTGTTCATCTGAGAGTATTCCTGTAAATGAGTGTAGAGACTTGAGAAAGCATAGAGTAAAATGTACACAAATTTACCGGCAAAGGTGGCCATGCATATATATATATATACATGTAAATGGTCAAATGTGAGCCAAAGTCAGCCTGGGAGGTCTGATCTTCATTAGATCTGGTCATACATATATCAGTATAGTCAAAAGTAAGCAATATCCAATTGTCAAATCTCCAAATTTGTGCAACTCAACTTGTCCTGTAAAACTTGAAATGGTCGCTTCCCAATTTGCCTCCAAGCCTTGATATTGGTAATCTCATGAGAGACTTTACTGACCGCTAGGAAGGCTTAACAATAGGTGTGAAGCTAACATTTTATAATTAAAATCAATATTTGTATATAACATGTTTGTTATATCCAAGGCTCTATTAGTCACTGTAGTTTAACTGAAATAAGTATATACTGCATTGGACATCCCTGCCTTCCTGATAATATATTAGGATACATAATGATTGTTAAATATTTTTGATAGATAGCTTAGACAGTTTGGCTAATTGTTGTCTTCCTTCATGTCCCCAGAAAGCCAGTAATGGTGGCTGGCCTTCCCCTTCCTGCCGGCTTTGACATAAGTGTTTCCCAGTGCTAAACCTTTCATCCAATTTCTAAATTGCTGCATATGTAAACTTCAAAAGCCAATATAAAGGAATAGTAGTGGTAAACAAAAGCACTTGTGGGTGTAACTAATCTTTTTTTTTTTGTATAATTCTCCTTTAAGGGTTGAGGCAAGGGGGTGTGTCCTATGCCTACATACAGTTGTTAATAGGTGTCCCTCATTACCATCTCGAAAAGTTGGGAGGTGTGCATAAATGTGCATGCCCAAGTGACCTGTATGTGTATGCTTATAAATATATAATATAATATATAAAAGATATGTTGGTGGTTATGTATGAGCTTTGAATTACTCTATAAAACAATAACAGATCTTGCTAAAATGGCAATGCACTGCATAAGTTGATATACTGAGTAATAATAATAAATATAACACAGACTCATATCTTTAAGTTAGATGTAAAGATCATTTGCGACAGATCATACAGCAGGAAAGGAAAACCCTTTCAGTGCCCATGCATCAGCGAAATGGCAAGTTGGTTGGGGAACAAAACTTACCTACCTGATCTTTTATGTTTGTTTAAAGGACAGGCAAATCTTGTAGTCAACATCCAACAATGATAACTTGTGTAGTGTAGCACGACCCCCTGAGGGGCTGCTTGGAATTACCTGCTCATCTGCACTGCCATGACCTGATGAACATTCCAACCCACCTGACACTCTGGGTTCCGACATCTTTGCACCACCCTAAAGCAATAAGTCAGACAACTCTGCGTTTATGTTCTGATAACATTTACTAGAACAGTTCAAAGAAGATATAGTCACAAAGAGGAGGTGATTGATCTGCTGAGTTTTGGGCAGCAGCACCAACTCAGCAAAGGAATTCCTCCGAACTACACAAGTAATGATATTTGCAGGTAAACAGTCTATTATATACACATATCCAGTGGAGTTCTGCTTGCACCTGAAAGGATAACAATGTTAGATGGTTATACTGGCAAACTACTAAAGAGGAAACTTCGGCCAGCCTATAAACTGTTAACACTAATAAGAGGTCAGACTTAATGGCAATGGTATAAGCACTCTTGTAGCAGTAATGAAAGTAATGTCATTAATTGTATCCAGATAAGGTGTAATAGCAAGTAATAAGGTTTCTTGAAATGGTAGTAACTAAAGGTGTCTAAGCACAGTGTTCAGGATGGATTCAGTAAGGTATACCCAAGGAAAAGATGTCTGTGCAAAGTGCCCCAGTGAAACCATAAGTAAAGGATTTGTAAAGGTGGGCAATTGCCCTCTCACCAACGACCAGGCCAATTTACTGCCTTCCAGACAGCAGCTCTTATAGCGACACGTGTGCAGAGGATCCACCGTATCAATCTACCGATGCGAAGCTCAGAACACAGGTTGACAGGAAACCGAAGTGGTGCTTGATGGATGTCTGACGAAAAGCAAGCAGTGCTGGGCCCCTCACGTCCGGGCTGGAATGTTGTACACCGCGTGGTAGGCCACGATTTCTCTCTCCATGGTTGGAGAGGTCCGTCTTGCATCAGGCCAAAGAGGAAAAGAGCGCCAGGTAGGGCTTTGGCTTCTTTTATAGTTCCTCCCAGCAAGCTCTCTGATTGGTAGCAAGATCCCTGGGATGTGTAGTCCATGTGCAGAGTAATGTGCAGCAATTATAAGTCTGTGGAACTACTCATCCCACAATCCCTTCAGTTTGTCTCACAGACATGTCAGTTGATAACACTGGGCACTAGAGGGACATGCAAGGCATAGAAATACCGGAGGATCACTGTACTTTATAATTGTAGTCCACATTGCTACACTTGTGTAGCACTAACCCCCGAAGGAGCTGCTGAAATAAATTGGGTTGTTGCAGTCACCCCTTACCTGTAATTTCAGATCATCAGGAACCTAGAGTCCATGTTGAGTTTTGTATCCAACAATGTATGCACCAGTCACTTTAGTATTTTTCCAGTGCTTTAATGAAAAAAACGTGAAAGAAGTAGCAGTGAAGAGGTAGAAAGGGAGTTGCAGAAAAATTCAAATACCTTTGTCAGATCATTGAGGTACTGTAGATCTTAGAGATGATTATACCTTCAGTCCAAAGATCTTTGTCCACCCGGATAGGTCTCTCTCACTGACCTAGCAGTCGGAATGGAGCACGAACAAAAAAAAAAAAAAAAAAAAAAAAGTCTCTGCCACAGACTTTAGAGAAACAAAATAGCTATATGATCCTCTGCCACAGGACGTAATGGTTTTAGATGAACAGCGACACAGTACCAGAACCTTTAAGCCGACCCGGCAGTACTGTGCGGTAAGTTAGGTTAGGATGCATCCTCCAATTGAGTCACCAGGCCCATCTTGAGACACCAGCCTTCCGCACGGTGCTCTGCAAGATGAGTCCTCCACTGGGTCTTCTCAATTGCTTGGCTTCTTCTCGCAGGACAGACAGCACAGGACCACCTCTAAACCAGCGGGCCCCAGATGACCTCTGGGCCCACCTATAGCAACGTAGCCTTGGGCCAGCATGGTCCCGAGACTGAAAGGAAACCGCCACATACCTCTAGGCCAGGAGGGCAAGCAGGTAAAAGAGTACCAAAAATGGCGTCTGCCCCTTAAGTACTCTCTCCCAGAATGCATAGCAGTGGACCACCTCTGCTGAGTTAACTCTGAGTAAGAAGAGCACTCAATACACTTCAGCCTGTTGCTTTTCAACACTGGCTTGTGGTGACAATGACACCTACAGGCGACAGTGTGAAACTGCACACAACACAGCCTTTGCTGGAACAGAGGCTAATTTAGCCATAGATTAAATCTGAACTATGTACAGAACAGATAACCCACTAAATTTACATATAAGCTCCTGATCAACAGGAGCAGGGCGCTACACTTGGGACTGCAGTATATCATGCAATGGCCACCTGGAGATAGCGGGGTCTGAAAGCTAAATATTGCAATATAGGAATCAAAGATCCAAGGCTTTCTCTTTACCCTTTTAGCAAATCAGCCATCCTTGCATAGAAACTCCTTAGCTTATCATGGGTGATGTGAATTATTCATGATGCCCATGCCTCTTTAATACCATCCTCTCAAACTCCAGTATACAGCGCAGGTACATTAAATTGGTAGTGACCCTGTAATGTGGGATAACCGCACAAAAATTATCTGGGGGAAACAGCTAATCCAAGAAGTAAGGAGGGCTGCAATTCTGAATGCATTATTAAGATCTGCCATGAGACACAAAGATCTGTTGCACAAAGTCAGTGAGTAGTGCACAAGCATTTCCAGTATGGTTTTTGCTTGCTTATGACCCCTCCATAAGATGACTGCCTACCACTCCAAGCCCTACTTCATCGAATGATGTATTGCATATCTTTTGCCGATTAGAACCAAAAAGTCCCAAACAACCGTTTACAAGTATAGCAAAGTCCCTGGGCCCCTGAACCCAATGGTGACCTCCAGAGTTAAGGACAGCTGACATCCTTCAGTGTAGAGTGGGTTACAAGGCATGGTGGGTATAATGCATGATGAACAGGTGCGTGACAGACACTTTTTGAATGCAAAGAGATTTATTGTCTCTTAAACGGAACTGCGGGAGAGAGGATTAGGGCCAGGACACCCATAGGTAGATGCAATGTTACTTGGGAGACCCTGATGCCGCGTACATGCGAGCGGAATTTTCGACAGAAAGAGTCAGATGGGAGCTTTTCATCGTATATTCCGACCCTGTGTATGCCCCAATGGACTTTTTCTGACGAAAATTCAGACGGACTTAGATAGAGAACATGTTCTATATTTTTCCGACAGAACAAATTACTATCGGAAAAAACGCTCATCTGTATGCTGTTCCAACGCACCAAAAACGACGCATGCTCTGAAGTAAGAATGAGCCGGAAGCTATTGGCTACTGGCTATTGAACTTCCAATTTCTAGTCCCGTCGTACGTGTTGTACGTCACCGCGTTCTGGACGGTCGGAATTTGGTGTGACCGTGTGTATGCTAAACAGCTTGAGCAGAATTCCATCGGAACTCCGTCGGAAAAACCTTCAGAGTTTAGTCAGACGGCAAAACTGTTGTACAGGGCATTAGACTTCTATAGGTAGACAGCTATACAGGTGAAGGCCTCCAGCCGGACACCACTTCTGGATAGGTAGGACCGCTGTCTCCTATGGCAACTTGTAGCTTGTAGCTGTTACTAATGGTAAAGATATTCAACTATCTCCAACACAAACAGTTCTCTTTACCCCACACTCACTCACTGTGGGTCTTCACTCAACAAGCTCCCAGTCTCTCTCACTAGACTTCAGATCCACTAGCCACTGGATCCCCTGAGCTCTTTCACTGTAGCACTCAGTATCTTCCTCAAGTGTCACCCGCGCTTCACTGCTGGGTCCCTGGCTAGGCACTCAGATACTCCTCAAGCTTCACCCCTGCTGAGTGCTGACACATTAGGTCCCTGGCTTGGCACTCCACAAGCGTCACCACTGCTGTCCCGCTGGGTCCCTGACTTGGCACTTGCTGATGCTTTCCCACTTCTTCACCGTCCCTGGTTGGCGAGAAGTCTGCTCTTGTACCTGTCTCAGCTTACTCACAGCAGTCTCTGGTAGCAAGGTGGATGGGCCCTTTGTGGCGACAGCTTCCCCTCTACCTCCGACCACGACTGGTTTCCCACTAGAACCGTTTCTTTTGGTTGGACTACAAGCCATCAGTCCCTGCACTACTTCTAGATAGGCTCCCAGATAGCCTAGCAGCCAGATGTCCTCGGGGTAGGCCTTAGGTTTCTGGCCTAGCAGCCCAAGGTAATACGACACACATCCACCCAGACAGCCGTCCAGTTGGCACAGAACCCCGATCACCTGACTCCACCCAAATAAATAGGTTCTCCCAGGAGGCCAAGGGACCCAAGAAAATCCCTGCCCATTGGCTGAGACACCTCATTCATTCCTAATCTGTCCTTGCAGTGCCCTTGTCTTATCTAATGTCACCAGATACCCGGCCATCTAGCGACAGAAGAGAGAAGTGCAGCAATTCCAGAATTAGGGTGAAATCAATTGACCTCCTAACAATTGGCCAAGGCAACTATCACTTGACAAATAAATTTAATAGTAACCCTGCCCTACATCAGCGAGAATAAATACTGTACATCTGTATAACCGGGCTTTAATTGTACTATACATCAGCATTGCTGAATATACTGTTATCCACAAAGGCTTAAAAAAATAATTTTGGATGAAAGTAAATAAATGTAAACGCCTTCCGCTTTGAGAGAACATTTTTAAAGTCCTTTTTGCTGTTTGTGTACTATTGGAGAGATTTAACTTAATTTCCTGTCCCAGAGCCATGACAGGAAGTTCAGGGTAATTCCCTTTTAGATAGTTGCTCTGGAACAGGTGTCCCCTTTTGGAAGATTTTGCCTTACCTCTAGTTCTGGGACGACCCTAAAATTCTGGATTTCCCATCATATTGTTTCACTAACAGTAGTCATAAAAAGAAATATGAATCTCATCTAGCAGGATAGCAATTGTAGCCCTGTTCTACAGAGAGAGTTGCTGCTGCAGGTTCATTGTTTCTGCTGCTGTCTCTTCTTTTGTTTATAGGGGGACAGACACAGCTGCAAGTAGAGACTGTTATTACACAGCTTTGTGTAGCCTGTTAAAAGGGAAGTCCATCCTAACACAAAAATTGCTACATCTACAGGCATCCACGATCTAAGACTAACCTATCTAACACTGTAAAGGAGAATCGCTATACATACCTTTTTGGAAGCTGATCTGGTCCAGTCTCCAGCGGCAGTTGCTCTGCAGAGGAGATAGCCGACAATGCCGTGGTGGCTTGTTTTTTTTCTTTTGGGGGGGCGGCAAACAGCCATAGACCCCCCACCCCCGGTCAGGCGGCGGCAAACCCCAACCCCAGGAGGACAGCCGTTTCAGCAGGGACATCAAAGCCCCCACTTACGAGCAGACAGCGTGTCCAGGGACTTTCTTCCTCCTCCTGTGTTGTGGATCACAGTGCCTTCCACCTTGCATCCCCCTGCTCAGCGTCCAATAGGATCGCCTGACCTTTCAGCCAATCGAGAAACGGGTATCAGGCCTGCGCTTCCTGATTGGCGGAGAGGCGCTTCAGTGTTAGAAAAGTGAATATTCATTTGCTTTTCTAATCCAGATTGTTTGATTGTCTAAATTGATTGACGATGAGCTATATATTCCACCATGTATGTGGACATTTAGAGGCATGAGGTTTTGAAGAAGAGCGTGATATGTATTAGCCTGAAACCGTCACCATGACTGCCTTATCGTGTTGATGTCCTTTTTTGAAAAGTTTTCATTAAAAATAATTTTTGTACAGCAATCCCACTTATCCCATATATATATCGTATATACACTCAAGTATAAGCCGAGTTTTTCAGCACATTTTTTAGGCTGAAAAACACCCCTTCGGCTTATACTCGAGGGTGCCCATCTGCAGCTGTACCTGTGATTACTAAAACAGTGGGCGTCTCCCGCCGTCTCATGCAGTCTGTGCGGCCGTTCATTGTAACAAAGCCCCACCTCCTCCTCGTCCGTGACAGACAGAACACTGATACGATGCTGGGAAACTGTATCAGTGTTCCGTCTATCATAGACAAGGAGGAGGCGGGGCTTTGTTACAATGGACGGCCAGCGAACAGACTGCATGACACAATGGGAGACACCCGCTGTTTTCGTTATCAAAGGTACAGCTGCAGATAGGCATGACACTTTGGGAGATACCCGCTGTTTTAGTTATCACAGGTACAGCTGCACATGGGCACAGTGAGGCTGCAGATGGGCACAATGAGGCTGCAAATGGGCACAGTGAGGCTGCAAATGGGCGCAGTGAGGCTGCAAATGGGCACAGTGAGGTTGCAGATGGGCACATTGAGGCTGCAGATGGGCACAGTGAAGCTGCAGATGGGCACAGCAAGGTTGCAGATGGGCACAGTGAGACTGCAGATGGGCACTGATGATACAGGTGGGCACAGCGAGGCTGCAAATGGGCACAGCAAGGCTGTAAATGGGCACGGTGAGGCTGCAGATGGGCATTGTTTACCCAGTAGCTGCTGCATTTCCCACCATAGGCTTATACTCGAGTCAATACGTTTTCCCAGTTTTTTGTGGTAAAAATAGGTGCCTTGGCTTATATTCGGGTCGGCCTATACTCGAGTATATACGGTATGTAGCGGTACCCCCGTGAGGACCACTGATTGACTCTATACCCCACTGGCTACCCCAACTCTGCAGATCCTCTCTTACCTCTGACACATTGGGTTCCATTCTGCAATAGGATGTTATCAATGAGAAACTCACACAATGTCACTGAACCACTCAGAAAGTTTACTAGAGTGAATAATAAACACAATGAACAATGTGAATGTACACAAACAATAAATGACAGTTGGTAGCACTCAATTTAGATATGATAACTGTGGACTGTATAATCACCATAGGGAGTATATGTAGACAGGTGTACAATGGGACAAGTGTTCAATATCACTCAATACCTATGTTAAACACCTTCCCACTGAGGCCTCAATACACACACCAAATTACAATATGATGTTCCTTACAATCAATAATATAATGCAATATTTAGCATGTACTCAATGGCTCCCCCTAGGTTGTAATTCACAGTTCAAGCTACCAATAGAACAGTAATGCTTTGCAGAAGATGATTAAAGTTCCTTGACTCCAGATATCTTTAGCTAGCCTGTAGTTTAAACTGCAGTATTTGTAATCCACAAGGCAAAAGAGAGAAAAAACAAACTGTAGAATAAATGGTACGTTGATAACTGCTTAACTGAAGAAATATGGCACTTGTAACTTCCTCCTTATGTGTGAGTGTAATACAGTACTGACCTTACAGCGTACATAGTTCAGCTGTATGTTACTTGTGAAGGGTAGATTTACATCCGTGGAACTACAGGTCTCACCAGCGGTCTGTAAAATAACTCACTCAGCAAACAGTGCACTTTACTGAAATGGGAAGGTGCCCTTTCACAATAGACTCGGAGGCTGTGAGGCTCCGTCCGGACTCCCCTCCTGATCTTAGTCTGATGAAAGATGGCGCCGCCGCACTGTACTGATACTCCAGATGACTGAAGTGCAGGATACTTCCAGATGTCCTGGTACTGCAAACCGATCTACTTGCTAAGCTGGCAGGGCTGTACTCTGAAGTACCTCAGAGGCTGGCGATCCAGCTCCGCACTGTATAGGCCGCAGTCTCTCGCTCCTGGTCACACACACAGACCTCCTGCTGGCAGGTATTGAATGGCGTCCAGAGAGGCTGAAAGATGGCCGCGCTGATCCTTTTATTACTGCTCCCAGCATGCAGTGCTGCGTGCTTTGCATTGTCTGTATTGTAGTTTAGGGCTGATCCAGCTAACAGAGTCACTTCCTCCTCCAAACTACATCTCCCACAATGTTTTGCTGTGTTCCTTCCCAGGAATTAAAAGAAAGTCCTAACAGCATTAAGAAGACACTAGAGGGAGCCAAACTCATTTGAAACAATAGCAACTATAATACCTTGTATTAATAAACCCTTGGTTACAGGTATATAATGTTTTATTTATGAAAAAAAACAGATTATATATATATATATATATATATATATATATATATATATATATATATATATACACACACACACACACACACACACACACACACACACACACATATATATATATATATATATATATATATATATACACACACATACATACACACACACACACAGTATATATGAATTAAGGCTTTATTTATAGTTTTCTTTTAACAACCTTTTAACATCTTGCTGTTGCCAGTGATAAATCGGCCAACCAAAAATTTTGATGACCATGAGATTGGCACTTACTGAACAATCAGCCCCCCATCTCATCTGATGGATATTGTACACACACCTTAATACTTATTAAAAAAAATATATAACATCTTGTAGAAAAAAGCCGCCAAACTTACAGTATGTTCTTTAGAGCATGTGATATTTTTTCAAATGTGGCTGTGGTCTATTAAAACAAACAATGACTCTGAGCTCACTGCATCTTTCAACAGATAATGTACAAAGGCATATTTGTGTTAAGAACTAACACAGGTTTTGAGTATGTGCCTTGACAGTATCTCACAAATGTGAGTACACCCCTCACATTTTTGTAAATATTTTATTATATCTTTTCATGTGACAAAACTGAAGAAATGACACTTTTCTACAATGTAAAGTAGTGAGTGTACAGCTTGTATAATGCCCCGTACACACGGTCGGACTTTGTTCGGACATTCCGACAACAAAATCCTAGGATTTTTTCCGACGGATGTTGGCTCAAACTTGTCTTGCATACACACGGTCACACAAAGTTGTCGGAAAATCCGATCGTTCTGAACGCGGTGACGTAAAACACGTACATCGGGACTATAAACGGGGCAGTGGCCAATAGCTTTCATCTCTTTATTTATTCTGAGCATGCGTGGCACTTTGTCCGTCGGATTTGTGTACACACGATCGGAATTTCCGACAACGGATTTTGTTGTCGGAAAATTTTATCTCCTGCTCTCCAACTTTGTGTGTCGGAAAATCCGATGGAAAATGTCCGATGGAGCCCACACACGGTCGGAATTTCCGACAACATGCTCTGATCGGACATTTTCCATCGGAAAATCCGACCGTGTGTACGGGGCATAACAGTGTAAATTTGCTGCCCCCTCAAAATAACTCAACACACAGTCATTAATGTCTAAACCGCTGGCAACAAAAGTGAATACACCCCTAAAAAATGTCCAAATTGGGCCCAATTAGCCATTTTCCCTCCCAGGTATCATGTGACTCATTAGTGTTACAAAGTCTCCGGTGTGAATGGGGAGCAGGTGTTTTAAATGTGGTGTTATCGCTCTCACCCTCTCATATTGGTCACTGGAAGTTCAACATGGCACCTCATGGCAAAGAACTCTCTGAGGATCTGAAAAAAAGAATTGTTGCTCTACATAAAGATGGCCTGGGCCAGTGATGGTGAACCTTGGCACCCAAGATGTTTTGGAACTACATTTCCCATGATGCTCATGCACTCTGCAGTGTAGTTGAGCATCATTGGAAATGTAGTTCCAAAACATCTGGGGTGCCAAGGTTTGCCATCACTGGCCTAGGCTATAAGAAGATTGCCAAGACCCTGAAAATGAGCTGCAATGCGGTGGCCAAGACCATACAGCAGTTTAAAAGGACAGATTCCACTCTGAACAGGCCTCGCCATGGTCGACCAAAGAAGTTGAGGACACAGAGTCATATCCAGAGGCTGTCTTTGGGAAATAGACGTATGAGTGTCGCCATAATTGCTGCAGAGGTTGAAGGGGTGGGGGGTCAGCCTGTGCTCAGACCATACGCCGCACACTGCATCAAATTGGTCTGCATGGCTGTCCTCCCAGAAGGACGCCTCATCTAAAGATGATGCACAAGAAAGCAAGAAGACAAGCAGACTAAGAACATGGATTACTTGAACCATGTCCTGTGGTCTGATGAAACCAAGATAGACTTTTATGGTTCAGATGGTGTAAAGCGTGTGTGGCGGCAACCAGGTAAGGAGTACAAAGACAAGTGTGTCTTGCCTACAGTCAAGCATGGTGGTGGGAGTGTCATGGTCTGGGGCTACAGGCACTGGGGAGCTACAGTTCATTGCAGGAACCATGAATGCAAACATGTACTGTGACATACTGAAGCAGAGTATGATCCCCTCCCTTCGGAGACTGGGCCGCAGGGCAGTATTCCAACATAACGACCCCAAACACACCTCCAAGATGACCACTGCCTTGCTAAAGAAGCTGAGGGTAAGCCCCGGTTCACACAGGGGCGACTTGTTAGGCGACTTAGCCGCCTGACAAGTCGTGTCCCGTTCTGTACTACGGAACCGTTCTAATAGGAGCGACTCAAGTCGCTCCGACTTAGAAAAAGGTTCCTGTACTACTTTTGGGGCGACTTCAGGCGACTTGCATTGACTTCTATACAGAAGTTGTTTTGCAAGTCACCGCTAAAGTCGTGTGCAGGTCGCCTCTGTGAGTCGGCCTACAAGTCATGTTGCCCCTGTGTGAACCGGCAGTAAAGGTGATGGACTGGCCAAGCATGTCTCCCGACCTAAACCCTATTGAGCATCTGTGGGTCATCCTCAAACAGAAGGTAGAGGAGCGCAAGGTCTCTAACATCCATCAGCTCTGTGATGTCGTCATGGAGGAGTGGAAGAGGACTCCAGTGGCAACCCGTGAAGCTCTGGTTAACTTCATGCCCAAGAGGGCTAAAGCATTGCTGGAAAATAATGGTGGCCACACAAAACATTGTCACTTTGGGGTGTACTCACTTTTGTTGTCAGCAGTTTAGACATTAATGGCTGTGTGTTAATTTATTTTGAGATGACAGCAAATTTACACTGTTATAAAAGTTGTACACTCACTACTTTACATTGTAGCAAAATGTAATTTCTTCAGTGTTGTCACATGAAAAGATATAATAAAATATATACAAAAATGTGAGGGGTGTACTCACTTTTGTGAGATACTGTATGTTGTGAAAATATACATCATCATGTTTTATTTTGTAATATATTTACTGTGAGCTTGCTTGTGTGCAGTTATGTTTAAAAGGTACACAACAGTGAACATTAAATATAATATAGGGAACTAAGGATTTCATTTTTTTTTATCTAATCATTGCTGGAGTGCACTAGGCAACCACGTCTGTATTTGTCAGTAATCTTAGGGCCGCTGATAAGGCAGTACAGCCGGTTCTCCTGTACTGGGACTAGGCCCCATCAGTTCAAAAGCGGGGCCTGGGCACCTGCCGAGCAGGAGGGCTGGCTGTACTGCCTTATTGCTGACACGTGTAACTCTTGTGGATCCCCCAGCAGCGCTGCCCGCTTCTACTCCTCTTTCTCCCTCCATATGCGCTGCAGTGGGATCGGTTCTTGGATCTATGTCCCAACCTGCTTTCAGGTGGGGGCATCTGCTGTGGGCACACAGGGGGCTCGGTTTCAGGATGGAGAGTGGGGAGGGGACCAGTTATTTGGCCATATTTACTGACCCCTGAATGAACACAGTGAGCGATCAGTACTGATCACTCCTGTGTCCATTCATCACTGAAGCATAATAAACTGTGTTTACTATGCTTCCGTTTGTGAATAAACAGGAAGCTCCAGAGCACTTCCCATTCATTCACTATGCAGTGCAACTGAGGCTGCAGAGAAAGGGACTGATTAATCTATGTTCTCACTTTCCCTGTCCCAAAGGTAAGACATTAGGAATCTGTTTAGACCCCTAATATTTCACCAAAGCCCCCAAAAAGGCAGTTTAAAAAAAATGTAAAAAAAATAAAAATACAAAAAATAAAAATATAATTCTAGTAAAATGATAAAAAGTAATTAAAAAAAATTAAGGACTTGTTTATACAGTAATACCTTGGATTACGAGCATAATTTGTTCCAGAATCATGTTTGTAATCCAAAGCACTTGTATATCAAAGCAAGTTTCCCCATAGGAAATAATGGAAACTCAGATAATCCGTTCCACAGTCACTACTGGTCTATGCAGTACTGTATGTGGCCAGGGGTGCAGGAGCACCAGTTTATGCAGTACCGCATGTAGCCAGAGGTGCGGGGGCACCGGAGACACTCCGAGTGTCTCCGAGCATCACCGGCGCCCCTGCACCTCTGGCCAAATGGGGTACTGCACACCCCAGCGGTTTGAATCCTGCTCGTCTTGCAAGACAACGCTCGCAAATCGAGTCAGGATTTAAAAAACAGCTTGTATTGCGAAACGCTCGTAAACCGCGTTACTCGCAATCCGAGGTTCCATTGTATATGCTTTGCTCTCTGAAGAGCAGCCAGCATTTGGATCACTTTTCAAAGAGCATTTGACAGACCTGCTTTAACCCCGCACTTGCACAGCAAAGCATACGGTTGCGGAGCACTTACAGAGCAGTGCTGCTCACTTGCATGGGTCTTGTTCGATGGTGTTATAATTTCTGCCATGGCTGCGAAGCATAGCATCACATCCATGGCATTTTAGCGAAAATATAATTTGATACAAGCTGTATGGGGCCCCGTGATTTACAACAGCAGCCCGAGTAATCTGGTACCCCCATTTGTTTACCTTTTTCTAGTTTAGCAAAGGAATTCCCAAACACATTCACTAGAGACTCTTTGCCACTTCCCTCACCATACACAAAGTTTGAACCTATATTAAAGTATCCATTTTATGTTTAATGAAATTACTTCAAGTGTTAATAAACCTCTGGTTGCTGGGTTGGCTTTTGCCATAATGTGCAAGTATGCACAGAATGATTTCCTTGGCTGACTTACTGATCTAGAGCAGGGATCTCCAAACTACGGACCTCCAGCTGCTGTGGAACTACATGTCCCATGAGGCATTGTAACACTCTGACATTCACAGACATGACTAAGCATGATGGGAATTGTAGTTCCTGAACAACTGGAGGGCCAGAGTTTGTAGACCCCTGATCTAGAGCAATCATGTTAAAAAAATCATGAGTGGATTCAGAATTTCTGATTTTAATATTTGTTTCAGGTTAGTTGATTTAGAATGTAATAAAGACATCAGACCAATATTACAACCAGGGAACTAGCATTTTCAGATGCAGAGGTAACGACAGCCTTTGTATTTCCTCTGTATGGGTTTCCATTCACTTGGTTTCAATTTCCCAAGCAAAATTCTTTGTTTCAGCTCCGTAGTACGAAGTGAAAATAAACATCATGACGTGTCAGTTCTTTTATCAATACAGGATTGCGACATCTCAATTGAGAAATGACCTTTAACACTATTCATTAGATGGCTGTTAAAATCTTAATTTACTCTTGACAACTTTGTGAGCCACAAAAAAGATGAAAAGCTCTGAAAAAAAGCTAAAATATTGATGTTCCCTCAAGATCTATTAGAGAAACAAATCTGCTAGATCTGCAGCGCCAGTGCAGTGTCTTTAACAAGAAATGTGACCGTCTCCAGCATGTAAATCCCAGGAACTGTGTGCTCTGCACGTTGATCCCTGTAATTATGTGCTAGGCGCGTGAAGGAGAAGGCACTCTCTGTGAAAACAAGGTCGGTCGGCCAAATGTTACTTACATAACTTACATATTTTATAAACACACACTACCTGTAATTCAGGTGATGAACACAAGAAGCAGCTTTCCTCTTGTGCAAGGATAATGACTGAATTAATTAAACTGTTTGCACATGTTACAAAAAATGTATTATTAGGAATAAAGAAATAAAGGCCATCAAAATCAAGGTTTGACCATCTTCTTTTAAATTTGTGTACCAGTTTTTTTTTTTACAACAAGATTATCCAAGAAGAGAGGAGTGGGCAGACAGCTCTGGCGCCACTTATGTCATCGGAAAACAACAGACATTGAACAACTTTTTCGGACATTTGTCAGCTAGTTGCTGTCCACAGACATGAGACTGATGCCAAGTCTCCCTCAAATAGTCAGAGAAGACAACATATCATGTCCATGACCAACATTAACCACCTGACCTCTGGAAGTGTTTACCCCCCTTCATGACCAGGGCAAATTTTGCTCTTCAGCACTACGCTACTTTAATTGGCAATTGTGCTTAGTCATGCAACACTGTATGCAAATTAAATTTTTATCATTTTTTTTCACACAAATAGAGCTTTCATTTGGTGGTATTTGATCATCTTTTGCACAAACCAATAAATATACACTTATTGGGATTTATTTTTTATCAAAGACATGTAGCAGAATACATTTTGGCCTAAATCTATGAAGAAATTTGATTTTTTTTTAATTGGATATGTTTTATAAGAAAGTAAAAAATATAAATTTTTTAAAATTTTAGTTTTTTTTTTTTCATTTATATTGTAAAAAGTAAAATCCCAATCAGTGTATATTATTTGGTTTGTGAAAAAGTTATAGTGTCTATAACTATGGTATATATATTTTCACTGTCAGGGTAATAAGGATGTGGAACTCTATTCCACAATTGGTGGTGTCAGCGGGCAGTATTGATATTTTTAAGAGACTCTTGGATGTGCATCTTAGTGAACACAACAACATACAGGGATATGAGAAATTATTATTGACATTGACACACACACACACACACCTACACAGGTTGAACTGGATAAACTATTGTTTTTATTCAACCTTACCTACTATGAAACTATATACTGTATACTGGAATTGACGCAGCTACAGACGCTATACTGTAATGGCGGTAATCAGTGGGACTGTGATAGGGTGGCGGGGAATCTGGCACTAACAGACTCTCGCTGTGAGGTACACTAACTGACACTGAGATCAATAGTCACGCTAATATACAGGGATCAGTGATAATACCGTACACTGACACTGGCTGGGAAGGGGGTTAACATCTAGGGGCAATTAAAGGGTTAACTGTGTGCCTAACAATGTTTAATGGAAAACAGATGTCTCCAGCACACCAAGGATCTCCAGAGTAAGTCCATAACTTTAATCGGTGATCTCACCATTACAGCAGATTGCAACGTTTAGGAGCCACGCAGGACCCTTTCATCAGGCATGTCACGTGCCTGATAAAGGGGTCCTGCGTGGCTCCAAAATGTTGCAATCTGCTGTAACGATGCAATCACTGATTAAAGCTTTGGACCTACTCTGGAGATCCTTGGTGTGCTGGAGACATCTGTTATCCTTGACTAGACACGGTTCCAGCCGTTGGTTGCTACAGCACCCGTTTATGTGCACAGCCATTTCTACAGAAACGCGTGTGTAGGGATTAGTGCATTGTAACAATGTGTAATGTGTGCTGTGTGCTGCTTTTACTTAACTATCTCGCTGTTTTTTCTCCCTGCAAGAAACAGCCAGATTGATATTCACAGTACAGAGTTCTGTGTTTACAAAAACACAGAACTCTGTGTAATTGGCCACATCTGATCAGCTGACTTCAGCTAAAATCATTTGGTCGAAATCAGCTACAAAACTCATGCTGTCCAGTCACAGCACAGGTCGGCAGGGGATGCTCGCATGTGCACCTATACCTGGAAGAACGTCCCCAAAGTATAGGTACGTCACCTAGCCTGCAACTGCCACCTGCCTGCAGTACAGAAACATGGGAGCAGATCCCCTGCCCTCCTCTTTCCAAGGGACCAGATTCCAAACTTGCTAATCCACCATTTCCCAAGCTCTAACAGTGTAGGGCGACCAGACGTCACTGGTTTCTGGGGACAGTTCCCAATATAAGGAGGCTGCCCCCAGAAACAATGTGTCCCTACTCATAGCCCATGTCCCCGCATGCGGCTATAGCTGGTGGCCTCTTTAAAATTTGGGAGCCGTTCAACCCAGGCATAGTGGCTGAGACACTTGACCCCTCTCTCCCTTTCTTTGTGCCGCTTGATTGAACAGCACAGCTCAGGAGAGTAGAGAGCGAAGGAAGCTAGATGTGTTGAGCCCGGACCCACAAGAATCAGGGAAGGAGAGAGCTTCTCCCGACTGCTGAGCAACCTGACTCCAGATCTAATACCAACTGCTGGGGAGTCCCAAGTTCAAGGCTTTGGTCAGTGCAAGGACATAACTGGGGACAGGCAATGGTGGGGGAAATCTGACAATTTGACGGGTAGCTACTGAGCCTTGAACCTATGTTTACTGCCTCCTCCTCTGTACTGCACATATTTCAGTATCAACTGCCCTCTATGTACTGCCACAATCAACTGCTACACCAAATACTGCCTGTCCCCACCATCCACTGCCCCTCTGTACAGCCTGTCCCCACCATCCACTACCCTCCCCCTTTGTACTGCATTTTTTTCCTTTCCACCAACAACAATGCAGTGGCATTCATACCTTCCGGTGAAGCCACTGATGCAGTGGATTTATTTCCTCCCATTCATACATTCCTCCAACGAACACTAAAACATTGGTCTTTCTTCCTCCCACTGACATTGACTCCCACATTCCTCCCACTAATACTAATGCAGAGGCATTTTTTTCCTCACACTTATGTTGGGACATTTTTTCTTTTCCCACAATTAGCAGTATTTTGTGAATACAATGACTTTGGCAAGTGTATACAACAATTAGGCACAGGTTCTGTCTAATCTAATCCCCCTTTATAGCACTGTCACTGTTAGGCACAATCTTGCTATATGCAAAAAATAACTAAATTTCTAGATTCTATGCCAGGGTGCCCTAGGTCTTTTTAAAAGTCATATTCACATGTTGTCATACTGTTTAGACTTTTTAACTGTAATGCCAGGCAATACCTTTATGGGTATTGTTTTCTTTTTATATTGTTTATACTGTTTAAATATTGATTAATTTAGGGGGGTGTGGGTTTTTGGGTGTAATTAAAAATGAACAAATAATTAATAGGGTGTCCCCAGAATTCATTATAAAAATCTGGTCCCCTTCAGAAGGGTTCCTTGGAAGTTTGTGCTATGAAAAATCCCCCGGGGCCAATGATCTTAGAATTTCAACCTGTGCCCCTCATGCATTTGAATCAAAAAACATTGACTGCTCATAAATTTTTTCCTACACTGTAAAAGAAAGTCCCCCAGTCTTCTTCTCACAAGACCCTGAAATCATATGGCTTTGGACCAGGCAGCTTAAAGAATTTTTACCTTCTATGTTTTGTGACATCATCGCCCTGCCTCTCCACCTCGTCTAATCAGAGAACACTTTGCATTTATTCAGGGAATGCAAAGCATTCTCCGAATGCCACTCGTAAGCGGCCGACCTCTGTTCAGAATGCAACAGACCAGCCACTCAGCACAGGACCTGGAAGCAACTAGAGATCACCAGAGTAGCAGTGTTTACTGTAGTGATTTCCACCTTCCGGCTCATCCATGGCTCATTCATTCTCACCCATCCCCATCCATGGCTCATCCATGCCACATCAATGATCATCCGTGCCACATCCATGCCACATCAATGTTCATCCGTGACACATCAGTGCTCATCTGTGCCATATCCATGCCACATCCATGCCGCATCAGTGCTCATCCGTGCCACATCAGTGCTCATCCAAGCCACATCAGTACACATCCATGACAAATCAGTTCTCATCCGTGCCACATCCATGCCACATCCGTGCTCATCAATGCCACATCCATGCCACTACAGTGCCCCTCAGTGCCACTACAGTGCCCATCAGTGCCTTGCAAAAGTGTAATAGGTAGTCAAATTAGATTTTAAATTTATGTCCTTAGAATATCTGATGGTGCTCCCTGCATGTTGGCCAGGCTGTGTAAAAATCTCACATGTGTGGTATCACTATACTAAGGAGGAGTAGCAGAATATATTTTGGGCCGTAATTTTTGCTATGTACATCTTATGTGTTAGAAATATCTTATAAATGGACAACTTTGTGTAAAAAAAAAAAAAAAAAAAAAATGCGTTTTTATTTTCTTTCAACATTTTCCAAAAACTTGTGGGAAAAGATGACATGTTCAAAAGACTCATTATGCCTCATAGAATATACGTTTGGGTGTTTACATTCCAAAATGGGGTCATTTTGTGGGCGTTTCCATTGAAATGGTGCTCCAGGGCCTTCAAAATTGTAAGAGGTAGTCTAGAAAGGGGATGTGTATTTTATGTTACTAGAACACTTGATGGTGCTCCCTGCATGTTGGGCCTCTGTATATGGCTAGGCTTTGAAAAAGTCTGACACATGTGGTATTCCCATACTCAGGAGGAGTAGTAGAATGAGTTTTGGAGTTTAATTTGTGGTATGCATATGCTGTCTGACAGAAATAACCTGTTAATATGACAATTTTATGAAAAACAAATCTGCAAAAAACTGGCCATGCCTCTTACTAAATACCTTGGAATGTCTACTTTCCAAAAATGGGTCATTTGGGGGGAATTTGTACTTTCCTGGCTTGTTAGTCTCTCAAGAAATGCGATAGGCCGTCAGTACATCAGGTGCGATAAATTTTCATGATAGGCACAATAGCTTGTAGACTCTATAACTTTCACAAAGACCAAATTATTTACACTGATTTGGGTTATTTTTTACCAAAGATATGTAGCAGTATAAATTTTGGCCAAAATGTATGAAGAAAAATTACTAATTTGCAAAATATTATAACAGAACGAAGAAAAATGCATTTTTTTTTACAAAATATTCGGTCTTTTTTCATTTATAGCACAAAAAAAAAAAGTGGCGATTAAATACCACCTAAAGAAAAATATCAAATACTTACCGTAGATGGGGCGTGGCCTGACGCAGCATGGAGTAGGACGTGCATACCCTGAGCTCCATCCATTACTCCTGTTGGAATTAATCCTGCACTCTTACTATTCCACCATCCGCTGGGCTAACTCTCCTGGGACCTCTACTATCCCCTGTGCTGACCCCCAAGGCGACCGGATCAGCAGCGGCCCGAACGAAGCGGCGATCCTCCACACGGTGGCAGGATTCAGGCAAGTCCCCGGCTTCGGCCTACTCCCGGAGGTCCGCGGCCATCTTGGTCCTCCTGTGCACCCGGCCTATATCAGGGTAGTTACACCCTGCTGCTGCCTGGCTTTTCTTGGGAAACCTTTTTGGGGACCTAGAACACATCCCTCCCCACCTATACAGACTCCCCTGAAACACAGTACCCCAGATGGAGCGGTGGCCGCATTTAGGCAAGCCCGTGGCTTCGGCCTACACGGAGGTCTGCGGCCATATTTATCCACCCAAACACCCGGCCTGTGCTGCATTTCCACCCTACTGCCTTTTTTATTTATTTTGAAAATTCCTTTTGGGGACCTTTCACACTCCCCACCACACCTTCAGACTACCAGCACCCCAAACGGAGCAGCAGTCTGTCACGCACTTGCCGCATCTGGGAAGATTTTTCCTCCGGACATCTTGGTGGTTCTGAGGCCAAAGCCAGCACTGTCTCCTGTCCTGCAGGCTACTAGCTTTACCAACACAAGATTGGGGACTCACTGAGTGACACCCCAGACCTCCACAGCATGTCACCAACCAAATCACAGAAGGCAGCGGCAGCAAAACTCGAGCAGTACCGCCAACAAGACAAAGAGGACATGGAGGAAGATGGAGCCTCTGAGAAAGCAGGGGGGAGACTGAACGGCGAGTGATACTGACAGACTACTTGAAGCAATCACTTTCTGCAGAACTTCCCTCACAGCACAAATTGAGGAGGTCAAGATGGATATTTCCCTCATTAGGCAAGACTTTCAAAAGCTCAGGGACAGGGTGAAGGAAGCTGAGACCAGGCTGAGCACAGTGGAGGATGCCATTCCACCCTTACAAACATCCTCAGACCGCATGCAACAACAAATACACCAACTCCTCACCAAACAAGATGATATGGAGAATAGGCTGAGAAGGTGTAATTTACGCCTGATAGGCCTGCCAGAGGGGACTGAAGGCAAGGACAATACCACGTTCTTGGAACAACTCCTAATCAACGCCTATGGGAGAGAAGCCTTTTCCCCTATGTTTGCGGTGGAGCGGGCACACCGCATGCCAGCCAGACCCCCCCCCCGCAGGGAGCCCCCCCTCGCACATTCATAGCTAAACTCCTCAAAAAGATCGAGATGCAGCCCTGAGGATGGCGATGGAGAAAGGCAACATCCCAGTAGTGAATGTTAAAGTAGCTATTTTCCCAGATTTTTCAGCGAAGGTACAACGCCGTCGCCAGAGCTTTGCAGAGGCCAAGCACAGGCTGAGGAACTTACATTACAAATATTCCATGCTCTTTCCTGCCCGCCTCAGAATAGAACATGACTGTCGCGCAGTCTTCTTTGAGGATCCTGAAGAAGTGATTTCCTGGTTGGAACGCCGTGCTATCCCTGAAAGAGCTGATTGATCAAGTCCCAGATATATAAAGGTATAACTATTATGCCCAAACTCATTTACAGCGCAATTTTTCTTCAGTCGCATGGCTGCATTGTCCCTTGCAGTCGCATGGAACCTTGTTTGACACCACCAATTTCTTGACGTGAACCGTCTCTTACCACACACAAAAACTTTTTGAATGCGACATGGAACCGTTTATGAACCAGCGCGAGTACAAAGTACAAATCCTGGACATTTACAGTATAAGAGTCCACTTAATCTCCGGGGCTCCGGAGGGGCAGAAGTCCTACCAGCCACATGCATCGTGCAGCGAGACTTTACCCCACACACCACTGGGAGGCAGTACCATGATTACTGGAGTCTTATCTGGAACATGTTAGATGCATTCAATAGGAAACAAGGGGATCGGAAAACCATGCCATACCTTGTACAACTGATATGGATGATATCCCTTGTTCTACTCAGACCCCAGGGACTCAGCCAGATGTTCTGCATTTTCCATATAACCTGGAAGATGGAATGTTTCCCAGTTGGACACAAGTTAAGGGAATATGCCCGCACCAGTTTGGGACAGTGCAGGGCAGGGAGGGGGGTGGGAGTTCATTTGTTTATAGTTTTGTTAAACTTGATTGTGCATACTAATCACAGAAAACAGGTAACATTCCGAAATGCTATGCTCATGTGAGTGTTTATATATGTTGTGTGATACAATATTGATGCATCCATGTCTGAATATTAGGAACCTATGTGCCTCATGCATAAAGAAAATATTGCTTAACATAACTGTTTCATTAGATCTCAACAGGTTCTGTTCATGGCATCTCTAAAATTTCTTACGTGGAATGTGAGGGGCATGCGCGAGAAATTTAAGCGTGCAGCAGTCTTCACATTCCTCAAGAAACAGCATGCTGATGTAATAGCCTTGGTGGAGACGCATGTTGAGGGGAGCATCCAGATGGCACTTCGCCGGCCATGGGTTGGATGGGCGTATCAATCTACCCACACATCCCATTCCAGGGGAGTCTCAGTCTTGATAGCTAAATCGGTACATTTTGAGTTATGTGAACTATCCACTGACCCACAGGGACGATACGTATTTATCCTAGCTAAAGTATATGGAGAACCCCTACTCATATTGGCCTTTTATGCACCACCCCCATTTAACATCACCATAATTAAAGAGGGACTGTCATTCATGGCCCGCCACCCTACTATATCTGCAGTTTGGCTAGGTGACTTTAATACCACACTAAATCCGACTTTGGACAGGCTACAACTTAATCCGCCTACCCTAAATACTCCCAACGAAACTAGGTTCTCTAAGCTCATTTCCACCTTCCATTTAACAGATACTTGGCGCCACAGGTTCCCACAAACTAAATCGTACTTGTGCTTCTCATCTTCTCATAACTCCATGTCCCGCATAGACTTCATACTCATTTCCCACAGATTGACACCACAACTATCAGAGGGTGCATTCTGCCCCAGAATACTGTCGGATCATAGTCCCTACTGGATTACATTAAGCATCCCTATAGCCAAACCACCACGTTCCTGGCGTTTGAACCCATTTTGGCTCTCTCTTCTACCGGAGGATGATGAGCTCACGGATAAGTGGAGACTGTACTTTGTGGGGAATGACAAGTCAGCATCGCCCTCCGCAGTATGGGACTCCTTTAAGCTATTCGCTCGCTCCACGTTAATTATTGCTATCAATAAAATCAAGACAAATTCCTCCAGTGCCCTCGGTAAGGCGCTGGAGGACCTATCCTCTGCTGAAAGAGACTTTGCCAACACCCTGACCCCTGCGAATGCGAACCTGCTTAAACTACAAACTAGAGTAGTTACCCAGCTACAATATCAGAAAGCAAGACAAAAACTTTTTTTCTCCAAACAAAAAATGTTTGAATATGGGGAAAAAGCAGGCAAGTTATTGGCATACTTGGTGCACAGTGAAGATAGGCCCCCGGTGGTTATCACACTACATGGCCCTGGAGGACAACAAATAACAGACCCACTCAGGGTAACCTCTATGTTTAGAGATTTCATTGCCGACTTGTACAAAACGACAGCTCCCACTGAGACACAATCAATGTCCCTCTTTCTTGAGAAGGTGACTTTCCCACAGCTGATAAAAGAACAGATAGACCTAGAGGCACCTCTCACCACAGACAAAATTACAATTGCTATTGCCAGTTTTGCCAGGTCTAAATCCCCAGGATCAGAAGGACTCCCAATTGAGTTTAATTCGGCGAAATACTAACCCCTAAGCTGCTAGCTTTATACAATCATCTCTTTG
This sequence comes from Aquarana catesbeiana, assembly GCF_042186555.1. NCBI lineage: Eukaryota > Metazoa > Chordata > Amphibia > Anura > Ranidae > Aquarana > Aquarana catesbeiana. The sequence continues at coordinate 573,827,942 of NC_133327.1, forward strand.
AGACTGGGACTTTTTTTTTTAACAAGAAAGAGACTGGGACTTTACCCCCATCCATGACAGAGGCAACAATAGTCCTCATCCCCAAACCAGGAAAGGACCCGGGATACCCGGAATCCTATCGCCCAATATCCCTTCTACAGGTTGACATTAAAATATTGGCCAAAGTACTATCCATTAGGCTTAATCAGGTCATCTTATCACTAATACATACAGACCAGGCAGGTTTTATGCCTGGTCGCAACACCTCGTTTAATCTCCGGAAATTATATATAAATATACAGGCTACACATGAGGAGGTTGGTTCACGAGTTGTGGTGACTTTGGACACAGCAAAAGCCTTCGACTCGGTGGAGTGGAGGTATCTCTGGAGATGCTTGGAGGGCTATGGCTTCGGTCCGAAATTTATCAAGTGGGTTCAATTGCTATACCAGGCACCCAGGGCCAGGGTGGTGGCTAATGGGTGGTCGTCTCAGATGTTTGACCTCAGTAGAGGCACGAGACAGGGCTGCCCTTTATCCCCACTATTGTATGCCCTTGCGGCAGAACCCCTTGCGATATCCATCCGAGTGAACCCGGAGATTAAAGGGCTAAGACTGGGCTCCTTAATTGAAAAAATCAGTATGTATGCAGACGACACGCTGCTATATTTAGCGGATTCGGGCCCATCTTTACATACCGCACTCCACACAATCGAACAATTCGGAATAATTTCAGGACTGAAAATCAATTGGGATAAGTCCCAAATTCTACCAATTGATAGCTTCCCACCCCCAGAATCCCAAGCCAGACTACCGCTTCAGAGAGTTGCTGTTATTAAATATCTAGGGATCCATATATCCAGATCCCCTGCAGATTATGTATCCCTCAATATAGACCCTCTCCTTTCCATGGTTAAAAATAAAGTACGGGTTTGGTCCAGACTCCCACTTGGGACCTGGGGTCACATAAATTTAATTAAAATGATCTTACTCCCTAAAATACTGTATGTTCTCTGGCATACTCCAGTTTACTTACCCCTGAAACATTTCAAATCTTTAGAGTCCCTTCTCAAGCCATTTGTGTGGGGCACCAACAGACACAAACTGGCATGGCAAACTCTTAAGAACTTGACTGACCTTGGTGGCACAGCTCTCCCTGACTTTAACCTATATTACATTGCATCACAACTGTTGCAGCTCTTCCACTTAGATAAAACGGACAGCAAGAGATTTCTCACGCTCCTATGTCCAAAATGGGCACAACACACCAAGGACTCGATATATGCAATAGCATCGGGCTCGGGGGGGATGGAACTAGGGGAAAATAGACAAACCATGCTATATCACTACAGGAAAATATGGGACTTAGCCGCCTCCAAACTTGAAATCCCACAATTCAATGATTACACGCCGGTATGGCACAACAAGAATCTTCTTGAATTCAACAAAATTCATGACACAAACTTATGGTCCATGCAGAGAATATTTTACCTGCATCACTTACTAAAAGACGGGCATCTTAAAACTTTTGACTCACTTAAAGAAGAATTCACAATTCAGAATCAAATGTTCTTTAGATTTTTACAAATCCGTCATGCGGCACAATCGCAATTTCCTGATTCCCTCCCAAACCCTACACCTAATGTCCTTATGGCAGTAATTAAGAACACGAACCCCCACAAACTGATTTCAGCTTTCTATAACATGCTCTCAACCCCCGTCTCTACTAAAATAGCATATGATCTCAAACCAAGATGGGAAAGAGAAGTGGGACCAATAGAGGTTGAGGAGTGAGGGGAGGCACTGGAGTCTTGTAAGACTGTGTCCCCCAAACTATCAGACCATCTGTCACAGCTTTACATTCTTCATAGGGCATACCTCACACCCCTTAGAGTGGCAAGATACAAACGCACACAATCTACCACATGCCTGATGTGTGGGAAAGAGACAGGCACTTTTTTCCACTTGATCTGGACATGTCCTAAGATTCAAATCTTGTGGGAACAAATTGTGACATTTCTATACGATACAATGGGCTCACCGCTAGCTCTAGACCCAAAACAATGCCTCCTGGGTATAATTCCAGACACAATTGACAAATATACAAAAACATTTCTCCATGAGACACTCTTTGCAGCAAGAAAGATCATAGCTAAAAAATGGATGAGACAAATGCCTCCCAAAATAGTAGAATGGAAAATAGAAGTGAATAATACCTTGCCGTATAAGAAATGCATATATATTAATAGAGGTTGCCCTGCCAAGTACAACAAGATATGGGATCGTTGGCTCCAAGAGTCTGATACCTGTGTATAATGAAACCAAATTAGTATGGAATGATTACCTGGGTGCGTGCCTCGATGTGTAGTTTCTATGTGTTAAATGTGCACATGTAGAATATTCTCACATGACAAGAACAATGTATCAATTATCCTATGTACAGACTGTATAACAATCAATGTACTAGTTACCAAGTTTATATGTTAAAGCAAACATAACATGTATGCACCAGTTGATTAATAAAACCTTTGTTTAATGAAAAAAAAAATACTTACCGTAATTTTCCTTTCCTGATGGACTCCATGGCATGGGCATGGACTCGTATGGGTTAATCCCGCCTTTGCTCCTCCCCTATAGGACCCCACTCCCATAAATCTTTGCTCTGAGCCAGAGGCCGCATTCCGTAACTAGCCTCCTCAAGACACTGGGGGGGGAGGACTCCTGCTGCCATGGAGTCCATCAGGAAAGGAAAAATACGGTGTGCATTTGTTAGGAAATGTTCCGATTTTCCTGACCAACTCCAGGGCAGCATACATATGGGTACTAACTCTCCATACACCCAATGGGCGGGCAATGCTAACCCAAAGGCTTTAATTTGTACCATCAACAGACAGGACCTGCAAGCCAAAATTAACAGAGGATAAGGAAGCAGACGCTACACAATAATGAGCCATAAGCGTATTGATTGAGGACCACAAGGCCGCCCTACAGTCTACTTTGGGAACCACATGCTGTGAAGCTGCCCAAGGTGTAGACCCACTCCTGGTTGAGTGAGCAGACACTACTTCCAAAGGAGCCAAGCCCTTGGCTCTGTGAGCCTGTTGGATGGCCTAGGCAATCCGTGCCACAATCATCTTAGATGAAGCACGTGTCTCTGTCCTTTCCGTAAAAAGAATGAACAGGCGTTCAGAAGCCTGAAGAAAGTTGTAGCTTTGTAGATATAACTTCACAATATCTGAGGGATTCCTAGAACTAAAGGAAGGCACTGCTGGGAGTCAACTCAGGATTCCCTCTCTACTAGACACGCGCTTTAACCAACTAAGCCACAGCGCGCCCTCTCCCCCGTCTAAAGAACGCAAGTTAAAACTCTAAGGTTGGCAGAACAATTTCTTGGCTCCCATGAACCCTTGGGAATTGAATCAAGCATAGGTAACAGCACCGCTCGAACTGGAAAGAACGTAAGAAAAGTTTTCCATGACCAGTAAATCAATCTCTGATGCCGCGTATACATGACCGGACTTTTCGGCATCAAAGGTCCGACAGAACGAATCCGTCGGACAATTCAATCGTGTGTGGGCTTCATTGGACCTTCATCGGACCTTTTCTGTCGAAAAATCTGAGGGACTTTAGAAAAGGAACATGTTTCAAATCTTTCCGACGGACTCGAGTCCTATCGAAAAAAAAAAACGGTCGTCTGTATGCTAGTCCGACGGACCGAAAATGACACAAGGGCAGCTATTGGCTACTGGCTATGAATTTCCTTATTCTAGTCCGGTCGTATGTCATCACATTTGAAACGATCAGACTTTGGTGGGATCGTGTGTAGGCAAGTCCGTTTCGTCGGAACTCCATCAAAAAGTCCTTCGGAGTTCAGGCGGGTGAGAAGTCCGCTCGTGTGTACACGGCATACGGCTTTTTATGCTGACGTGATGGCCAGGAAAAAGGCAAACTTGACAGAGAGGCCTTTAAAGTAGACACCCCTAAAACACTCCGCTCCAATTCCCAAGGGGGTGTTGAGAACAAGAGGGAGACTCCCTTTGGAAAATCTCCGCTTACTCCGAGGTCTGAGCCTAGCTACTCCCTTGAAGAATTGTTGGACAGGAAAAGATGCCTAGACTGGGATACACCTGTGAAGGCCGATAAAACGGACAAAAAAGCTGACAATAAACTCAGAGGGAGCTGACCAATAGAGCCGATCTAAATCCGGCTGGAGGAAGCCTAAAATATTTAGAACTTCTAGGTCACTACATGATCAGCCAGCAACAGATATGTATTAGAACCAACTTTGACCAGATTCAATTTTGTTTGCGTTCATTCTTCTAGTATTCAAGGGAGCGGAGATGACTCTGGAGAAGCAGCCGGGGACTTCCAGTCTCGAGAACCAGGCCATCAGACGCAACCGTGTTGGACATGGATGTAGTATTGCACCCAGAGGGAAGGTCTGGTCTGAGGAGAAGGTGCACTGGGTTCTGGAAGCTGAACTGTGCTAGTAAGGGGAACCATGGCTGAATTGGCCAATAAGGTATCACTGCCACTACCTCCACAACGTCTGTTTCGAGTCTTCGTAGAAACCCGAGGTTGATCAGGACTGGAGGAAATGCACAGGTCCTACCATATTTCCAATGATCCATCAGGGCATCTGTGCCTGAAAACTTCCACATGTAGAGACCATTCATTGTTGTCCAATTAGACTCTGGAAAGAAAATCTGCTATAATATTTTGGACTCTGTGGACATAAGCTGCTGAGATGTAGGCTCAATTCTTCTGAGCCCAGGACATAATTGGTAATTCCTGCAATAGAGAACAGACTGTGAGTCCCCCCTTGTCTTTTTACATAGGAGACCGCTGTAGTCTTGACTAACCTAAGAGCACTGACGCTCCCTTTGTTATATGGTGAAAGGCCTGTAGAATGCATAAGGCTGCTCGTAGCCTCAGAATGTTCAACACAATCTTGTGAAATTGACAGTCCTGCCTGCCTTGAGCTATCCCCAGCAGGCAGCAAGCCCCCTCATTCTCTATTCCTAGCATCGGACGTGTTTGTGAACCAGGAAATGGAGCAATGGAATGGCAAATGAGCCAGTTTTTCAATTGCAGTCTCCAGGGGACTCACTCTTGTGACTGAGGTTATGTAGATGACCTGAGAATTGCTTCCTGGCTTCCGCTGCTGGAGAAACTCCTTCTGGAAGGGCCACCTTCTCCACCTTCCACTTGACCCTTGGAACCGTAGACACCACAGTGCCAATCATTTTAGACACTGAAAGGTGCGCAGGTGGAATAAAGACAGAGCCAGGAGTATTCTGTTCCAGAACATTGGGATCCAGAGTCAAGGCAATGGTCCCCTTGATTATATTGAACTGACCTCACGGTACGCAAGAGACTGAGTGGGCTCCAGGTGACTCTTTTTCAGATTTAGCTGCCAGACAAATTTGAGGAGCATCAAAAAGACCTGAGCTCTGGGCTCCAGCAGCTGCCCTTTGTTTTGGGACAGTAGGAGAAGGACATCCACGTAAGTATGCGGGTGTATGTTCCTTGTTTATAATAAAGTTATAAAGTTTATGATAAAGACCATAACAACCAATAAGACCCTGAAAACACACAGGGTGATGTTGAAATCAATCCTGAATGGCTGGAGCTGGAGATGGTCTTGACCTACAGTGAACCGAAGGAACTTACGGAGGTCTTCTACAATGGGCACATGAAAGTAAGCATCTTAGGACTATTGGAAACAAGCCAGTCACCTGGCTGGACCCCCCAATGAATCAGGGACAATGTTTCCACCTTGAACTTCTCCCTAGCTGAAAATTGTCTCAGGTGCGCAAAGTCCAAAACCGGCCTCCACAAGCTGTTCCTCTTCATGACTATAAAGAGGGGCGAGTACCTGCCCTCAAATCTCTCGCATTCAGAGACTGACACTGCAGCACTTTGCGACACCAGTGACTTACGTAAAGCATGAGACCATTTTGACGTCCCAATAGTCTGAGGCCCAAACACAGTAGCTTCTTGGATACCTGAACTCAAGCTTTAGCATACTTCTGAGGGGGAATCTGGTCTCCACACCAGCTTTTCCTAAAATCCCGACCTGGTCTGTAAAAACATGCGACCCTCGCACGCTCCAAACTTTTGTTCTCTAGACTGTCGTCTTCCGGCCTATCAGTTGCCGGACTGGAAGCAGGACCCCAACTTGTCAACTGTGGCCTGGGTTGCGGCGCTATATAGCTTGCCAAAGATGAAGCTCCCTCAAAAGTGAATGCTATATTATGCCTGTTAGAGGCGGGATCAGCAAGCCCAGGCCCCAGCCATAGCACTCACTTGCCGTAACTGAGAAGAACATAACCCGCGCCACTATGCGGATGATGTCAGTTGGAGCCTCGCCATGGAAACCCACACCAGCTCCAGCTCATGAACTACAGAGTTTCTGAAAACGCTCTTGAATACTACATCCACATTCTCCATCCACATTTTTATCCTTTTTCAACATGGCCACAGGAGCCTAGGCCGACTTCACTGCATCTTCCAAGGAAAAACGACATGTTTGCTCAGAAGGGAGTTATATCTCGCGACCTTGCTCCACTCATCCAAAATGATGTCCCCCCAGTTCTGTTAGTAATGGGGAAAAATAGAACACTCTCTCTAAGGCTACATCTCCACTATTGCGACCCCAAAGTCACACGATTTAGAGTGCGACCTTGATACGATTCTGAGTGCAGCCCTGAAGCAACTTTACAGTCTCTGGATCAAATCTGCATCAAAAATCGTACCAAAGTAGTGCATGAACCTTCCCAGAGTTGCTGCAACTTTAAGTTGCATAGATTGGAATGGGTGCTATTGAAATCAATGGTGTCCAAGTCGCATGTCAAGTCGCACTAGAGGAAAACAGAGCCCAAGGTGCTTATAGAACTTCCTCTTGCTTTGCAGGAGACTCTACAGGTTCTATACATGTAAACTCACTCATCATTGCCTTGAGCAAAAGTCATTACCAGGGTAAAGACACTCATCTCCCTCTGCCTAACTGTCTGAGGTCTTCATAGATGGATGGCTTGGTTGAGACAGATCCAGTTCTTCCTGGTCATCCTAGTGGGAGAACACGCCGCAATGGCTTGTCGAACTTTGCGTGTGACGGCTTGTATCCCACTCTTTAAGGGATTCTTGCACCACGCACTCCAGCTGCCATAGACTGGAAGACATTAGAGCCAAGGAAGAAAACAGACAAACAGAAAAACACACAAACTGCTACCATGGAATATGTAATATAAAAGTATACATCACCGCACACGGCATGAACACCGATCTGCAATTCAATCCTGCTTCCACGATCAAACCGGACCAGGTAGGCTGATCACACTGTACTTGGGGTAGATAGGGCCACCTGCTAATGGCTGGGCTATCTGGCCATTGCACCGCTTGCCTGCCAATGGCCAGGCTTCAGCTCTTCCAGTGCCTCTTACATTTGCCCACTCCATAGCTAATAGCTAAGGCTTATTGGAATTTTGCGACCTGTCTTCCCAGTGGTTGCCATTGGCCCGTCTTGATCGCGGAGAGGAAAAACTTCAGGTAGACGAATAACCCAACCGGTCCTTAGGAGGAATACAAAAAGGGAACACGGCCTTTGGCTCTGAGCAAAGATTTATGGGAGTGGGGTCTTATAGGGGAGGAGTGGAGGCAGGATTAACCCATACGTATGCTGCTATGGAGTCGGTCAGGAAAGCTCTATTTGTGTAAAGAAAAGGACAAAAATTTCATATGGGTACAGTGTATGACTGAGTAATTGTCAGCAGAAGTAGTGAGTCAGTCAACAGTATGTGGTTTTAAAACATGCTTGGGACAAACGTAGATCTATACTAAGAAAAAAGTTAACGAAAAAAAAATACAAAACATGTCAAAAGAAAGAAAAAGGGCAGACTCAATGGACCACTCGTCCTTTTATCTGCCGTCACTTTTAATGTTTCTACGTATATGCACAGATATATTGGTCCAAGCTGGACCAATGGAACTAAGTATAAAATATCCATACCTGGTAATTCACCCATGTCTTCCAAGAATAACTTGAATCTGGATATATTACTTTCTCCCTGTTACTAATGTTGCTCATCAACAAGGGAATTGGGCTGAGAATTAGGCAAGTCACTATCTCTGCCCACATTCTCCTTCCTTTGGACACTGTATAGTAAATGATTTAAAGGTGGAAGACAATTCTGTAACGGTTAAAAATGAGAGGTCCTTTACAAATGGCTACAAATTTGTCAAATAAAAGCTGGCAGGGAATTTTAAGGGCACATGCACACGGCTTAAAAAATGCCACATTTGCAGGCATTCGGCTTTTATGCCTGTAAAGGCAGCTCTATGTTAGCATATGTGGTAAACTTCCATTTAACTCAGGTGCTGTCCATTTAACTCAGGTGCTGTCCGTTTCTTCTAATCATCCTTGAGATAGTACTACACCTTCATTGGAGTCCAGCTGTGTTTGATTATACTGATTGGACTTGATTAGGAAAGCCACACGCCTTTCTATATAAGACCTTACAGCTCACAGTGCATGTAAGAGCAAATGAGAATCATGAGGTCAAAGGAACTGCCTGAAGAGCTCAGAGACAGAATTGTGGCAAGGCATTACAAAAAATAACTGAGCTATCGGGGGAGAAGAGCCTTGGTGAGAGAGGTAAAGAAGAACCCAAAGATCACTGTGGCTGAGCTCCAGAGATGCAGTCGGGAGATGGGAGAAAGTTGTAGAAAGTCAATCATCACTGCAGCCCTCCACCAGTCGGGGCTTTATGGCAGAGTGGCCCGACGGAAGCCTCTCCTCAGTGCAAGACACATGAAAGCCCTCATGGAGTTTGCTAAAAAAAACACCTGAAGGACTCCAAGATGGTGACAAATAAGATTCTTTGGTCTGATGAGACCAAGAGAGAACTTTTTGGCCTTAATTCTAAGCGGTATGTGTGGAGAAAACCAGGCACTGCTCATCACCTGTCCAATACAGTCCCAACAGTGAAGCATGGTGGTGGCAGCATCATGCTGTGGGGGTGTTTTTCAGCTGCAGGGACAGGACGACTGGTTGCAATCGAGGGAAAGATGAATGCGGCCAAGTACAGGGATATCCTGGACAAAAACCTTCTCCAGAGTGCTCAGGACCTCAGACTGGGCCGAAGGTTTACCTTCCAAAAAGACAATGACCGCAAGCACACAGCTAAAATAACGAAGGAGTGGCTTCACAACAACTCCGTGACTGTTCTTGAATGGCCCAGCCAGAGCCCTGACTTAAACCCAATTGAGCATCTCTGGAGAGACCTAAAAATGGCTGTCCACCAACGTTTACCATCCAACCTGGCAGAACTGGAGAGGATCTGCAAGGAGGAATGGCAGAGGATCCCCAAATCCAGGTGTGAAAAACTTGTTGCATCTTTCCCAAAAAGACTCAGAAGGGTGCTTCAAAAGGGTGCTTCTACTAAATACTGAATACTGAAGTCTGAATACTTAGTACCATGTGATATTTCAGTTTTTCTTTTTTAATAAATCTGCAAAAATGTCAACAATTCTGTGTTTTTCTGTCAATATGGGGTGCTGTGTGTACATTAATGAGGAAAAAAATTAACTTAAATTATTTTAGCAAATGGCTGCAATATAACAAAGAGTGAAAAATCAAAGGTGTGCTTAGAGCAGAGCTTATGGGCATAATTTTCATGTGTATGGCATGCGTGTAAATGTATTCCAATGGCCAGAATAAATTAATATTCTCACCAGTAGAATGCATTTATGCGCAACATCATATGTGCATAAACGCGTGGACAAACACGCATAGATGCACATAGGAGCAAAACTATAGCTGACCAGTACTTATGAAGGGCCTCCTTTTCAAGATTCTTATTATGTGTTTCCTGACTAGGGATGAGCCCGAAGTATGAGTCGAACATCGGGTGTTCACCTGTTCGCCGAACAGCAAATAATATGCGGTGTTCGCGGCAAATTCGAAAGCTGCCGGAACACCGTTAAAGTCTATGGGACACTAACATGAAAAATCAAAAGTGCTAATTTTAAAGGCTTATATGCAAGTTATTGTCATAAAAAGTGTTTGGGGACCTGGGTCCTACCCCAGGGGACATGTATCAATGCATAATTTTTTTTTAAATGGCCGTTTTTTTCGGGAGCAGTGATTTTTTTTTTAATGCTTAAAGTGAAACAATAAAAATGAAATATTCCTTTAAATATTGTGCCTGGGGGGTGTCTATAGTATGCCTGTAAAGTGGTGCATTTTCCCGTGTTTAGAACAGTACCACAGCAAAATGACATTTCTAAAGGAAAAATTGTCATTTAAAACTGATCACAGCTGTAATGAATTGTCGGGTCTCGGCAATATAGATACAGATAATTGAAAAAAAGAGCATGGGATTCCCCCCCTCCATTACCAGGCCCTTTGGGTCTGGTATGAATATTAAGGGGAACCCCAAATCATAATGTAAAAAAAAATTGCGTAGGGGTCCCCCTAAAATCCATACCAGGCCCTTCGGTTCTGATATGGAAATTAAGGGGAACTGTGCGCCTAATTAAAAAAAAAAATGCCGTGGGGTCCTCCCCAAAATCGGATTTTAAGGGGAACCCTGCGCCAAAATTCTTTAAAAAATGGCTTAGGGGTCCCCCCCCAAAATCCGTACCAGACCCTTATCCGAGCACGCAACCTGGCAGGCTGCAGGAAAAGAGGGGGGTTGAGAGAGCGCCCCCCCCCTCCTGAACCATACCAGGCCACATTTGGCCCACGGTCCCCCTAAAATCCATACCAGGCCCTTCGGGTCTGATATGGAAATTAAGGGGAACCATGCGCCAAATTTAAAAAAAATGGCATGGGGTCCTCCCCAAAATCCATACCAGACCCTTCAGGTCTAGTATGGATTTTGAGGGGAACCCTGCGCCAATTTTAAAAAAATAATATCGTAGAGGTCCCCCCCAAAATCCATACCAGACCCTTATCCAAACACGCAACCTGGCAGGCCGCAGGAAAAGAGGGGGGAACGAGAGAGCGCCCCCCCTCCTGAACCGTACCAGGCCACATGCCCTCAACATGGGGAGGGTGCTTTGGGGTAGCCCTCCAAAGCACCTTGTCCCCGTGTTGATGGGGACAAGGGCATCATCCCCACAATCCTTGCCCGGTGGTTGTGGGGGTCTGCGGGCGGGGGGCTTATCAGAATCTGGAAGCCCCATTTAACAAGGGCACCCCCAGATTCCGCCCCCCCGTGTGAATTGGTAATGGGGTACAAATGTACCCCTACCATTTCACAGAAAAATGTCAAAATAGTAAAAAAAAGACAGCTTGGGACAAGTCCCTTATTAAAAAATAAAAAAATAAAAATGTCCCACGGTGTAAGTTCACGCTGCCCTACTGACCGAAAAAAAAAAAAAAGACGCAACCGACTGACCTCCCGCCGTCTGACATGTCTTTGCTGTGACAGCTCTTATATAACTGAGGGCAGGGCCACCCAGTAACATAACCGAATGACCCCGCCCCCCCTCTGACGCACGGGGCTTCCCCATGGCGTCCCAGTGGCGTCAGAGGGAGCGGGGCCACCCAGTGACGTAAACGGGTGACCCCGCCCCCTCTGGCGCCACGGGGAAGCCATTAGGAAGCCATGGAGAAGCCCCCGCCCCCAGTTATATAAGAGCTGTCACAGCGAAGATGCGTCAGACGGTGGGAGCCTCCCATGGAGGCAGGTCAGTTGCGGCTTTTTTTTTTTTTTTTTTTTTTTTGATCAGTTGGGCGGCATGTCCCACACCGTGGGACATTTTTATTTTTTTATTTTTTAATAAAGGACCTGGGATCTGGGGGTCCCCTTGTTAAAGGGGGCTTCCAGATTCCGATAATCCCCCGCCCGCAGACCCTCACAAACACCGGGCAAGGGTTGTGGGGATGAGGCCCTTGTCCCCATCAACATGGGGACAAGGTGATTTGGGGGGCTACCCCAAAGCACCCTCCCTATGTTGAGGGCATGTGGCCTGGTATGGTTAAGGAGGGGGGCCCTCTCTCGTCCCCCCCTCTTTTCCTGTGGCCTGCCAGGTTGCGTGCGCAGATAAGGGTCTGGTATGGATTTTGGGGGGGACCCCTACGCCGTTTTTTTAAAATTTGGCATGGGGTTCCCCTTAATTTCCATATCACACCCGAAGAGCCTGGTATGGATTTTAGGGGGACTCCCACACAATTTTTTTTTTTCAATTTTGGTTCGGGGTTCCCCTAAAATTCATACCACACCCAAAGGACTGGGGAGGATCCCATGCTCTTTTTTTCAATGAGCTTTATCTATATTGCTGAGACTCGACAATTCATTACAGCTGCGATCAGTTTTAGATGACAATTTTTCCTTTAGGGCCAGTTCACACCACATGCAGTCCAGTGCATTTTTTTTCTGCATCAAAAACGCATAGAAAGTAGGTTATATGGTTTTCAATGGCATAGTTCAATGGCAAAGTAGAACATGCTGCATTCTTCCTACACTGGACTGTACTGGAACGCTGTAAAAAGCATCAAAAACTCACGGGAACACACTGGAAAGCACCTAAATGGACCAAAAACGCACTGGAACACCCATGTTCTTATGCACTGGACTACAGCAAAAACGCACCAAAAACACACTGGAAAGCATCAAAAAACACGCATGCAAAAAAGCATCTGGAGCGCATCCGGACTGCGTTTCTATGGTGTGAACTGACCCTTAGAAATGTAATTTTGCTGTGGTGCTGTTCTAAACACGGGAAAAATGCGCCACTTTACAGGCATACTATAGACACCCCCCCCCACCCCCACCCCCACCCCCCGACACAATATTTAAAGGAATATTTCAGTTTTATTGTTTCACTTTAAGCATTAACAAAAACACTGCTCCTGAAAAAATGGCCGTTTTTTAAAAAAATATTTGCATTGTTACACGTCCCCTGGGGCAGGACCCGGCCCCCAAAACACTTTTTATGACAGTAACTTGCATATAAGCCTTTAAAATGAGCACTTTTGATTATTCATGTTCGTGTCCCATAGACTTTAACGGTGTTTGTGTGTTCTGACTAATTTTTTGTCTGTTCGCATGTTCTGCTGCGAACCGAACAGGAGGGTGTTTGGCTCATCCCTATTCCTGAGAGAGGGAGAATGAATGGCAGGAAAAAAAAAACATTGTTGAAGCATTGAAGCATTTATGCACTTATGTCCCCACGCAGCAAACTACTGCCACCATATTTAAAGTGGAACTTTAACCATAACAAGTTGATAAAAAAAAATGTCCTTTAGCAAGGAACATATATTCCACATGAATAATTATGCTGCCAAAATGAGTGTGTTCTGTAAATTGCCTCCAGTATTGCTCATGTTTCTTCTTGCTGGAGGCTGCCATTTTGCTGAAGCCCAGAGCCCCTGAACAGCAGTAAATCATAAAGCAGAACTAAACGCATTGATTTAACAGTTTCAAAAAACAGTTACATTACTGGCATGCCAGGACTGCTAACTGCCACATTTGCATGTGTCCTCAACCAAACTGTCAAACCTTCATATGGCGGGTGTCATAACTGATCACATGTGCAGCACCATGGCAGTTGCAGATCAAACAGAAGTAGCTTCCTTGGCTGTAAAGGATAGGAGAGTTTGATTCTGCTTTAAGGTTGTTGGCAGACTGACCTCTACAAATTAGGCAGTGCCTAACAATGGAGAGCAACTGAGTATGTGTACAAAGGGGTGAGACAGTGTTTTAGACATTTAGACAATGTTTTAGATAGCTATACCTGCAAAAGGGACCAGCCTAAAGTGATCTAGCAGGACTTCATTTTCAAATTAAACTTCCACTTTTACTACTTCCGGACCGCCCACTGCACATATACTGCAGCAGGGCAGCCTGGCTGCGCGAAACAACGTACCTGTAAGTTGTTTGCAACTACCGGGTCTGGGGTGTGCGCGCACACCGCCGGTGACCCGCTCCTGCTGTGATTGGACAGAGCGGGAGCCAATCAGCGGGACCGGCGGCCACGCTGGGCACCGGCTACCCGCAATCGTTCGGAGAAGATACAGAACGGGGGTCTGCCTATGTAAACAAGGCAGACCGTCGTTTTGTCAGACAGGGAGTGAGAGATCTTGTGTTCCTGCTAATCAGGAACACAGATGTCTCTCTTCCTGCATTCAGTCCATCCCCCACACACAGTTAGAAAGCATTCTCTAGGAGTGCACTTGACACTTTGATAGCCCCTGATGTTAATCCCTTCCCTGCCAGTGTCATTTATACAGTGACAGTGCATTTTTTCAGCACTGATCACTGTATTGGTAACACTGGTCCCTAAAAAGTGTCAATTAGTGTCCGATTTGTCTGCCGCAATGTCGCAACCCGCCAAAAATCGCTGAGTGCCGCCATTACTAGTAAAAATAAAAATGCCATAAAAATATTCCAGTTTGTAGACACGATAACTTTTTTGGGATTTTTTTTTTACCAAAAATATGTAGCAGAATACAAATTTCCCTAAATTGATGAAGAAACTTGATTTTTTACATACTTTTATTGGGTATGTTTTATAGCAGAAAGTAAAGAATATTGTTTTTTTTTTTTTTTTCAAAAGTGTCGCTCTTATTTTCTTTATAGCGCAAAAAATAAAATCCGCAGCGGTGATCAAATACCAGCAAAAGAAAGCTCTATTTGTGGGGAAAAAAAAGGACATAAATTTTGTTTGGGTACAATGTTGCACAACTGCGCAATTGTCAGTTAAAAAAATGCAGTGCCGTATTGCAAAAAATGGCCTGGTCATTAAGGGGATAAAACCTTCCGGGGCTGAAGTGGTTAAGTGGGTCTTACACTGATTGAAACCAAGAACAAAATACCTCCAAAATGAAAAGCATTGTACAGGCACCCCTGTTCTGCTGTTCTATGGCATCCCCTTAGATTGTTAGACCCAGAGTAATCCTGATGGAAGTGACAGAATTTAAAACCGATCTAAACCCATCAATTTAACGGTTTCAAAAAAACTGTTATATTTGCGGCTTACTGGAATGCTAACTTTCACAATGCTCCTGACCTTGTAGAAATATTAGAGCCCTTGCACACTGGGGCGGGGGGCGGCGTCGGCGGTAAAACGCCGCTATTATTAGCGGCGTTTTACCGTCGGTATGTGGCCGCTAGCGGGGCGGTTTTACCCCCCGCTAGCGGCCGAGAAAGGGTTAAATACCACCGCAAAACGCCTCTGCAGAGGCGCATTGCCGGCAGTATAGCCGCGCCGTCCCATTGATTTCAATGGGCAGGAGCGGTAAAGGAGCGGTATACAGACCGCTCCTTCACCGCTCCGAAGATGCTGCTGGCAGGACTTTTTTTACCGTCCTGCCAGCGCATCGCTCCAGTGTGCAAGCCCTCGGGGCTTGCACACTGGGATGACAGCAGCGGCACTTTCGGGGCGGTTTGCAGGCGCTATTATTAGCGCAATAGCGCCTGCAAACCGCCCCAGTGTGCAAGGGCTCTTACAGTATATTAAATTCAGATAGTTCATCTGTGCTGTTTTAATAATTAAAAGCATAAATGTTGCTTTAATAATTTAATGCCTGTGACAGAAGTCATTCTCTTATGAGGAAAGTTCTTCTGAAACACCCAGCTCTTCTAAAACAGCAAGGACAATGAAATGTTTGAAACAGAATAGTTGAGTGGTAAAAAAAAAACACTGCAAATACAATATCACACATCCAACCTGCAAAGGGAAATGAAAGTTTATTAAAGTTCTATAGTGACAGCATACACTTTCATTTCAACATCAGCATTGTGATAACAATACAAACAATAGTTCTTTTTGACAGTTCAATAAAACCTACTTGAAAAATCTCCTAATGATTATGTTATGACTGCTACCTGTCAGTTGGCCATCTTGCACAACTTCCTGGATTCCCTGCATGCTTTGCAGCTTCTCTCCTGCTGTTTAAAGGATCACTAAAGATAATTTTTTTTTTTTCTTAAATAAGAAACATGTTATACTTACCTCCACTGTGCAGCTTGTTTTGCACAGAGTGGCCCCGAACCTGGTCTTCTGGGGTCCCTCGGCGGCTGTCTCGGCTCCCCCCCCCCCCCCGCAAGGTCTCAACACCTTCATGCGAGCTCCCTCGCATGGTGTTGAGTGCTTGCGGGCGCACTCCTGTGATACAGCCGGCAGCCATAGTGGCTTACTGTATCACTCGGCCCCGCCCCCTTGCACGCTGCGTCATTGGATGTGATTAACAGCAGCGTGAGCCAATGGCTGCGCTGCTTTCAATTCATCCACTGTAACCAATCAACGGCCAGGCTGAGCGGCGAAGAGGATGTCGGGGGCGAGCGCGGGACATTCGAGGGGTCAGGTAAGTAAAACGGGGGGCTGGGGGGGCGGTATTGTCGGATGTTTTTTCACCTTAATGCATAGAATGCATTAAGGTGAAAAAACTTTTACCTTTACAACCCCTTTAAATTTAAATTTCTAAGGACTGCATATCCCATGGTACCTTGCTTCCTACAAGCAATGATTCCTGTACTGACTCCACCTCCTGAAACTCCTCCTCTCAACTCCTCAGCAGCTCAGAAGGCAGGCTCTGTGAATTTTGTGACACAGCAGTGTGTAGGCAGATGCAGTTTATCCTCCCCTATGTAATTGGCGCTCTTAAGCTGGCCACTGTACAGGGGGAATGAAGGTTGCGAGGAGCTTTGGTCTTTTGATGCCTCCGTAGTTGTCATCAGGGGAGCAGCTGTCCAATTGGATGCTGCAACCCTGGTTGACTTCTGTAGCCATCTTTAGTGAGGGCAATACTAATAAATACCCAGGGGGATTTAGGTGGGGTGCTGAAATGGAGAGGTACAGGAGAGAGCGAGAGGATGCGAACATGGCACAGGAGAGGGTGAGGACATGTTACAGGACTTCACTTGATGTGCATCTCCAACACAGTACTCTGTACCCCTCCCCCCAAACACACAGACGGTCCAGCAGATCAACCCATGTTGGTCACTCATCTGCAACATCCTGGTGCCTGCAGCATCTCCCCCCTCACCTACCTCTGTCTGCTGTCAGCTCACTAAGAGGGGGGGCGGATGGCAGCTCTGTGCTACCCGTGGGAACTCCCTCCGGTGTCTTGTCAAATACAGTCCCCTATCATATAGTGTCCTCCCTGTACTGCGCAGGCGCAGTACGGAGGACAAACGAGACGCCGAAAGTCTCCGAAGTTTAACAGCTGATCATCAGCTGTACACGGCGCCTGCGCTGTTATTCTCACCCTATGTCCAGGATCATTCCCTACTATCCAAGTGGACATAGAGTGAGAATATATAGTTGCCGAGCGCAGCGAGGCCGTGCCCTAAGCGTGGCGAGCGAAGCGAGCCCGCGAGGGGCCCTCTTACACAGCCATCGCTAAGAACTGCCGAAGCGCCGTGTACAGCTGATGGTCAGCTGATCAACTTCGGACATTTTCGGCATCTCCTTCTGCTCCGTACTGCGCAAGCGCTGCGCCTGCGCAGTACGGAGCGGACACTATCCGATAGGAGGACACTATATGGCAGAACACCGGCTAGCAGGTCTCTTCCTTGTGTACAGCAGGGGGGAGGGGCAGAAGGCAGCTCTGTGGTGCCCGCGGGATCTCCCTCCGGCTAGCAGATCTCTTCCGTGTGTACAGTGCAGAGGGGAGGGGCTTCCGACCCGGGCAGCTAATCGGCATCAGTGTACAAGTGAATTGCTCTGCGCGTACACTAAAAAGAGAAGCCGATTAGCCGGCCCTCCCCTCTGCACTGTACACACGGAAGAGACCTGCTAGCCGCATGGAGATCCCCCACGGCCATGTCTTCACAGCTGGGAGCTGCGGCCGGTGGTCGGCCGGTGATGGGTTGCTGGGACAAAGCCAATTTCCCGTGATTTTTCCCAGACACGGACAGACCGTGACAAGAGTCTAAAACCAGTAAATGTCCTGGAAAATCGGGACTGTTGGCAGCTGTGGGGAGTGTGCGCTTGGCTGGGATGGGCAGTGAATTAAATGTCTCGCAGGGACACATATGACTGGGCTTAACCCTGGCTGACAGCCCCACACTTCAGTGGAGAGGAGGATCTGTCATGGGAGCTTTACCCGCATGATCTGCTGGATTGGGGTAAGTAGCTGACCACCCCACCTTACCTCGATGGATGCGATGTGGGACGCGGGTACTCCCTAGGGTGGTTGATCCCTATGGGATTCTCCTTCTCTCTTTACATGCCTGGGCTCCTGTATCTTAACCCTCCTCCCTTGGCATTGGAGGTACTGCACTGGGGGGTTCTTCCTCTGTAGCCACTGTGCTTCCGTGCATCAGGTAGCCCTACCTGTGTTCCTAAGTGGACGGCCCACTGGTCTCAGCCAGGAAGGGTCCACCAGTGTCCTTGGGTCTCCATGGCATGTGGTTCTCCATGGCATGTGGGTCTCTCCCCCCTGGCTATCGGAGTGTTAAACCTTGGGATATGTCTCCTACGAGGGCCCGGAATAGCCAACAGAGCTCCAGCTCCTTTTGTGTGCTGAGTGTCAGCTCCTGGGACTAGCTGGCGGCTCTATGAGTCAGGGGATGTAGAGGGGTGCGACCAGGGTGCCCCCCTTCAGGTTCTCCCCCCGAGTTGGGATGCAGTGACTGGACAGTCATGCAATGCTGGCTCACAAGGCCCTTGCACTGGATTGTTTTATTTATTGGCCCACTTGCTGCTGGGTGGGGTGTGCTTCGGACCCCCACCCACCCGACTTGTGTTAGGCTCTCCCCGCGGGTTCCTGCAACTTAGGCCAGTGATTTGCTGTCTGTACAGGCAGGCGGTGCACCCGCCATTTGGCATTGCCACAGGATTCCTTGGTGTGCCCACACAGCATAATGCCCCAGCGGGCAAGACCAGTGCGGCAGTCCATGCCTTGCCTTCTAGTCCAGTACCCCAAGTATATGGTGAACTGGCGGACCAGTTGGTCCAGGGCTTTGATTTCTTTGTGGTGCATACACTGATAAGGCTCCACATCCTCCTCACTTTCGGCGTCGGTGGTGGTGCTTGGGGGGTCCCTTGGCTCAAGTGTTGGTCACTTGCCCAGACTTCCAAACAGGCCCTGGTGGTCCTGGGTCACTGTCTGTTTGGGGCCTTTATAATGTCATACAGCGGTATGACATTATAAAGAACCTTATGGGTAGCTGGAGTACCTTCCTCCCTCATGCTAGGAGGAAGGCACCATGTTTGCAGTCTGGGCCTGATTTCCCGGCGCATGAGCAGACTTTTTGTCCCCATGGGTATCCCCAACAAGTGGGTCCACAAAATCATTTTCTACAGTGCCGAAATAGAGTTTCACTCCTTTTTGCCGAACAGCTTTTTCCCTTCAATGTTTGGCTCTCACCTGCGTGCCTACGGACCCGTTACAGGCCTGTGCAGGACCTGTTTCCTTGTGGGGTGATTGGTCTCCATGTCCAAGTCAAAGCGATGTCAGGTTTTTTTTTACTCCACTCTGTTCTCTGTTCTCATGATGGACAGGGTTTTCCCGTTCTGGGACCTCAAGGCTTTGTCTTCCTTCCTGCGGGTTCACTATTTCCAGATGGTATCCATTCGCTTGGTGGCAGGTTCACTTCACAGAAGATTCTCTAGCCTCTATGGATTTTAGGGTCGCTTATATGCAAAATCCCACCTGTGAGGCACATCAGCGTTTCCTACCCTTTGCAAATAGATCTGCACTTATCAATTCGTGACACTTCCAATTGGTCTGGACTCCACTCCCTGGGGGTTTACCCGGGTCTTGGTCCCCAGTCCTTGCCTTGCTATGACTACAAGAGATTGTTGTGATCTGTTACCTGGACTGCTTGTTTCTATATGCGTCCATGGTGGATAGTGTGGGGTTTATCATGCGTTCCCTACAGGACTTCAGGTGAATCCTGATCCACAGGAAATCTGTGTTGACCCCATCCAAGCGCCTAGAGCAGGGATCCTCAAACTACGGCCTTCCAGCTGTTGCAGAACTACACATCCCATGAGGCATTGTAAAACTCTGACATTCACAGACATGGCTAGACATGATGGGAATTGTAGTTCTTGAACAACTGGTGGGCCATAGTTTGAAGAACCTTGGCCTAGAGGATCTGGGGCTGATTCTCAATTTGGAGCGGGCCAAAGTATCCTTCCGCTGGACACACTCCAGAAGCTCTGATCAGCTGTCCGACAGCTCTTGTCTTGCAAGTGGTCCTCCTTGCATGTTTGCATGCAGGTTTTAGGTCTGAGGGTGGCTACCTTCGAAGCGATTCCATATGAGCACGCAACAGAAGGAAATCCTATCCGAATGGAACAGGTCTTCCTCTTCCTTGGACAATCAGGTTCATCTGGAGCAGTCAACGAGGGCCTTTCTGTCTCTATGGACTGGAAAAACCTTCCTTCCCCTTCGTTAGATGGTGGACACAACAGATGCCAGCCTGTTGGGCTCAGGCTCGATTAACGGTTGCTGGACTCCGGATAGAGCTTGATTGCCCATTAATGTCATCGAGCGATCGGGTCGTTGCTGGCACATTGGACGGATCACCTTCGGGGTATGATCACCTGGATCAAGTTGGACAACACCACCACGATGGCACATGTCGATCATCTGGGGGGGCACGAGAAGTGCTGCAGCAGTTCCACCGTACATATACAAAACTGGCAAGCAGATATCTCGGCCATCAGATGCTGGATCAGTCTGGGAGGTCCCTGGAGGTGTTCCATCAGCTCTGCCTTTGCTGGGGAAGGCAGCACGTGGATCTTCTGGCGCCCCCCTTTCAAATGGAAGGCTCCAAGGTTTGTGGCAAGTGTGTTAGATCCTCTGGCGGATGAATCTGCTGGTTTTGAGGAAGTTAGCTGCCATTGGCTATGAAACATGTCAGCATGATGTCAGCACATTCGTGATGACGGAGGGGTCATAGCACTAACACAAACTGTGTATTGAGGCAGTGGCGATGGAACAGCTGAGAGCTTGCTGCAGGCGGGGATAACACTGGATCCAACACCTAGATCAACTTCCCAAGGAGATTACACTTAAGAAGTTTTACCCCCGCAGCCTTGCTTACTTGACACTGCAGCCTATACAATTAAGTTCACCTGTGCCTCCAATAGACAAAGGAGAGCCCCTAATCCTAGGTGACATAGTTGAATTT
Source organism: Aquarana catesbeiana (assembly GCF_042186555.1). Classification (NCBI taxonomy): domain Eukaryota; kingdom Metazoa; phylum Chordata; class Amphibia; order Anura; family Ranidae; genus Aquarana; species Aquarana catesbeiana. The sequence continues at coordinate 573,849,021 of NC_133327.1, forward strand.
TTGTACTAATGACTTAAGCTGGCCATACACTATACAATTTTCCTGTTCAACTTTCCTTTAGATTTACCAAAACCATATAATATGAGGTCAAACCTAAACCCTTTCAATTTGTATGCAATCAGACAGGCCCTTGCACTACATAGTTGAAGGTAAATCTAAAGGAAATTGAATCAGAAAATTGTATAGTGTATGGCCAGCCTTAGGATGGCCCATGTTATACCCACTTGTTTGTTCATGCGCATCCACATCTCAATCAGTTTATAGCTACATATCCTGTTTGGGATGACTACAATCCACTGCTTAATTAGGAAGAAGCACTATAGCATATGCAATATATTGATCTACATTACTTCAATCAACTCCCATCCTTTGAGCTGTGTGTATGTCTGATTGTGTGGATCTATGTGCAGCTGCGATCCCTCTTTTTAAATGACAACATTGTCTTTTTTTTATTGTTTTGGAAGGTTATACTCAGACCGCTATTTTTAGTATTTTGTCATATTTGATATTATGGTGTGTTTTTTCTAAATAAAATATAATTAAATTCAACTGTAATGTTCAGTTACTGCGACCCCTTTGGAAGGCCTTGCCCTTTCTTTTTTTCTAATGTGCTAGGGCACCATGGGATCAGTACAATCTGATCTACGCCTTTCCGTTCCTCTGACTGATTCCTCATCTACCGTGCAGGATAGAGGCCGCAAAGATCCTGGTCATCCTGGTGGCTCTGGACTGGCCTCGCCATTCATGGTATGTTGACGTGGTACGGTTGGTGGCAGACACTCCCTTTTGTTCTGTAAGCCGCCTTATCTGGTTTTACACAGGATAGGGTGGTGCTTCGTCCTTCCACTTCTTTTCTGTCGAAGGTGGTGTCGACTTTTCACTTTGGCAAGGACATTGTCCTTCCTTCTGTGTGTTCTCAGCTGTTGTACCCTAAAGAGGTGGCTGAACGTGATTCACAAGATTTGCTTGTACCTTTCTGTTACAGCTGCTTTTTGGAGGTCCAGTTCTCTCTTTGTGCTCACAGACGGTCCGAAGAAATGCCTGGCGGCCTCTTCTACCACTATTTCCTGTTGAATTCGGCAGGTGATTGTACAGGCATATGCCATTAAAATGATACTAAAGTCTCGTTTTTTTTTCAATAAAAATAATAAACATATTATACTCACCTGCTCTGTGTAATAGTTTGGAACAGAGCAGCTCAGATCCTCCTCTTCTAGGGTCCCTCACTAGCGCTCCTGGCCTCTCTCTCTCCCTCCTGTTGAGTACCCCTAGTAAGCAGCTTACTATAGGGGCACCCAAGCTGCAGCTTCCTGTGTCCATTCAGACACGGAGCAGCGGCCCGGCCCCACCCCCTCTCTCTCCTCATTGGCTCACTGACTTATTTACAGCAGCAGGAGCCAATGGTGTTTCGCTGCTGTCTCAGCCAATGAGGAGGGAGAGTCCTGGACAGCTGAGTCTCTTGTGCAACATTGCTGGATAGAGATGGGCTCAGGTAAGTATTAGGGGGCTGAGGGGGGGCTGCTGCACAAAGAAGGCTATTTATCTTAATTATAGATGGATTTGTGGCAGGCTGCATTCATTTTTGGAGTGGACACTTTTGCTCTTTACCTCATGTAGAGTTTCTCAGTGTCCCCAGCTACATTGGACTGTGATATTTACCTTCTAGATGCTACGGATCCCCTGTATAGGACTCAAGTATTGTTCTTTATTATTATGTTTTTTTTTTCTCCTCTTTTTTTTGTTTTGTTTTGTGTGTGTGTGTATGTATGTATATATATATATACACATACATACATACCACTTCAAGGGGTGGAAACCTCCCTTCGATGTTACGGCACACTCCACCACGGCGGTTAGCGCCTCCTGGGCATTCCGACCTCTGGCTCCTTTTTCAAAGCAGCGACCTAATCGTCTGTGCACACATTTACTAAGTTCTATAAAGTTGAGGTGCCGGCATCTTCTAATGCTAGTTTTGGCTGCCAAACTTTGCAGGTGGCGGTTTAACATTCCTGGGCACCCCTTGGGGTGGTTTGGAGCGTTGGCATGTTGCCCTGGGTTTTTATCCACAAGTTGGTTTGCCCACCCCTCATTATGGCACTGCTTGAGGATATCCCTCTTTGGTCATGGTAAAGAAGAAGAAGCTGTGTCCATCAATGAATTTAAGAGAAAACATGATTTTTTGTTACTCACTGTAAAATCCCATTCTCTGAGTTCATTGACGGACACAGCACCAACCCTTGTATGGAGTTTTCTTCTTGACACTGCTCGTGACTGACTGGAGCCCTATAGCAGAGGAGGGGTTTTAGGACCCATAGGACTGCCCATAGGAGGTGTCTAGTGTCCTACTCCTGTAGGTGGGGCTATAAAACCCTGTTTGGTCATGGTTAACCATATAAGGACTGGAAGATTTTCCCCCTTAATGACCAGGACATTTTTTGTGATACGGCACTGCGTCCCTTTAACTGACAATTGCGTGGTCGTGCAACGCTGTACTTAAACAAAATTGACATAATTTTTTTCCCACAAATAGAGATTTCTTTTGGTGGTATTTGATCACCTCTGCAGTTTTTATTTTTTGTGCTATACTGTAAACATTAAAAAAACGACAATTTTGGAAAAAAAAAATGTATTTTTTACTTTTTGCTATAATAAATATCCAAAAATAAAAATAAAACACATTTCTTCATCAGTTTAGGCCAATATGTATTCTCTATACATATTTTTGGTAAAAAAAAAAAAAAAATTAAAGTTACGTACCGGTAACGTCTTTTCCTGTACTCTTTCAGGACAGCCACAATAGAGAGAGATAGTCTCCTCCCCTTCCTCTGGAAACACTGCGCCAGCCCATAAATTCTCTCCTCCCCTGCCGGACCTCAGTTCTTTCAAGAGTACCTCCGGCCAGCTGGGGAGACACAAGAACACATTAATAACATACCAATCAATATCATTACCATATTGGGTTCTGGTCTTTAATAAGACCCCCCCAAGCTTAGGGTGGGTAACTAGGGCTGTCCTGAAAGACTACAGGAAAAGACGTTACCGGTACGTAACTTTAATTTTCCCTTTTCGTCATTTCAGGACAGCCACAATAGAGAGGATAATCGAGCACTTACCAATTAGGGTGGGACTACAGCTTGCAGAACTTTTCGCCCAAAAGCCTGCTCACCTGCCTCCACCAGGTCCACTCTGTAATGTCTAACGAAAGTGGAGTAGCTGGACCATGTCGCTGCCTTGCATATTTGCTCTGGCGTTGCTCCAGCCTTCTCTGCCTGGGAAGTTGCCACTGCTCTGGTGGAGTGTGCCTTTATGCCTCTAGGGATCTCCTTCCCTGCTAAAGAATATGCCTGCCCAATAGCTAATCTAAGCCACCTGGCAATCGTGCGTCGGGACACTCTGAGACCCTTTCTGGCCCCAGAAAACAAAATAAATTGAGAATCAGACTTCCTTATTGTTTTAGTCATCTCTAGGTATTGTAGGATACACCTTCTTACATCTAAAAAATGAAATTTTAGTTCCCTTTCAGCTGAAGGATTGGGACAAAATGAGGGTAGGACTATTTCCTGGCTTCTGTGAAAGCCTGACGCCACTTTAGGCAAAAAAGCTGGATCAGTCTTAAGGACTATCCTGTCTGCCAAAATAACACAAAAAGGAGGTCTAATTGATAACGCCTCAATTTCGCTGACCCTCCTGGCAGTCGTCACTGCTACTAAAAATATTGTTTTTAGGGTAAGCTCCCTTAACAGGCACTTGTCCAATGGCTCAAAGGGATTTCCCGTAAGGCTCTGTAAAACCAGAGATAGGTCCCACCCGGGAAAGGGAGGACCTCTGGTAGGTCTCTGTCTTGACAGTGCCCTAAAGAATCTGACCACCCATGGATTGGTAGCCAGAGACTTCTCCAGATAAGCACTGAGTGCTGAAACCTGACTTTTAAGGGTACCTACAGATAAACCCTTGTCCGCTCCACACTGCAGAAACTCCAACACAGCTACGGGACTCTGCACCGAGAAGGAGTTTTCTATGCACCATTTGTTGAAAAGGAGCCAGACCTTTCTGTAAATCCTACGTGTCTCCCTTTTCCTACTGTTGAGGAGGGTAGAGATTAAGCTCTCTGAAAACCCCTTGGATCTTAATATACCCTCCTCAATAGCCAGGCCGCTAATTTCCACTGCTGCACCTGTGGGCAGAGCACTGGACCCTGCGACAGAAGATCCTTTCGAGGTGGAAGGAAAAGGGGCGGTTCCGCTGCTAACCGACTGAGGATTGAAAACCATGCCCTTTTCGGCCAATGTGGAGCTACTAGAATGAGAGAGGTGCTCTCTAGTTGAAACTTCCTCAGAACCGCCGGTAACAGCACTGGAGGAGGGAAGGCGTAGCATGTCCTGAAATGCCAATTCTGAGATAATGCGTCCACCCCCAGTGCTCCTTCCCCTGCATTTAGGGAGAAAAACCAGGGGGTTTTCGCGTTGTCTTTTGAAGCGAAAAGATCCACTTCCGGGGGTCCCCATTTCTTGGATATGAGATTGAAGACCTCCTGGTTGAGGGCCCAATCTCCTTCCTTTAGACTCCTCCGGCTGAGGAAATCTGCGATTATATTCCTCTCCCCTCTCAAAAAAACCGCTGATAGTGAGAGAGTGTTGGACTCGGCCCAGCTTAGAATATCCTTTGCTAGGGCCAACAGACTTCCGCTCCTGGTGCCTCCCTGCTTGTTTATATAGGCCACGGTGGATGAGTTGTCCGACCGTACCTGTACATGGTGGCCCTGGAGTTCCTTTTTGAAAAATCTGAGGGCTAGGCCTACTGCCCTCAGCTCTTTCCAGTTGGAAGACCTTTGCAGTTCGTCGCCCTTCCATGTGCCCTGCACTAGAAGGGATCCCAAATGTGCCCCCCAGCCTTTGCCACTTGCGTCCGTGGTTACGATCTGCGGGACTGGGATAAGCCACAGACGTCCCTGTGACAAGTTCACTTCCTTCCTCCACCACCAAAGAGATCTTTTTATTTGATGGGGAACCTGTACTAAGGTGTCTAGATCCCTCTGACTGTGGTCCCATACTCTTAGTACATATGACTGCAGGGGACGAAAATGTAATCCTGCCCACTGCACCGCTGGAAGAGTAGACGTTAGAAGGCCTAACGTTGACATTATGGACCTTTTTGACACCAGATGGTTGCACTGGAGGGAGAAAACTGCTCTGTCCAGCTTTAGAATCTTTTCCTTTGGAAGGAAAACTCTCAAAAGCGTAGTGTCCAGCAGGTATCCCAGGTACACCATGCGCTGTGAGGGAATGAGACTGAACTTTTCTAAGTTCAGCAGCCACCCCAACCCTGTTAGTACCCGCTTTGTTAGATCGGGGTCCTTGATCAACTGTTCCGGGGATACTGCAAATAGGAGCAGGTCGTCCAGATAGGCTATGACTGACACCCCCTGGAGTCGCAGGAAGGCCAACGCCTCTGCCAGTACCTTTGTGAATATGCGGGGCGAGGAGGATAGCCCGAAAGGCAGTGCTTGAAACTGTAGATGCAGTATTGTACCTTTCAGGTCTATTTCTAACCGGAGAAACTTTTGGGAGGTTTCTGCGATAGGGACGTGTAAATATGCGTCTCTGAGGTCTAGAGACACCATGTAACAGTTGTGTGGCAGCAGGGCCCTGACCGTAAAAATTTACTCCATGCGGAATCTTTTGTAGCAAATTGACCTGTTTAAGGGTTTTAAATTCAGAATCAATCTGAATTTCCCTGAGGGTTTTTTCACCACAAATACGTGGGAATAGAACCCCTCTCCTTCCTGCCCCATTGGTACTCTGTGAACTACGTTCTGAATCTCCAGTTCCTTCAGGGCGTCTACCAAAGCTTTGGCCCTTGCTGTGCAGGTGGAAAGCTGCGTAACAAGGAACCTTTGCGGGGGGGGCTTTGAGAATTCCAAGAGATACCCCCTTCTTATGACCCCCAGGATAAATCGATTGGGTGAGAGGGTCTCCCACCGTGGAAGGAAGGCCCCCAGTCTTCCTCCCACCGTGCCTAGAGAGTCATTGATCTTTGCGGGCTTTCTCAGGAGGGCGAAAAATCGCCCCTCCTCTGCCCTTGCCTCTTTGGCCCCAAGTTTTCTTCCCTCGTTTGGGAGATTCCTTGCCTTTTTTCGGACGAAACCCCTTCCTTGCCTGAGCTGGGGCTTTCCGTTTAAGCGGAAAGGACTTCTTTTTGTCCGCTGTACGGTCTAAAACCGTCTCTAACCCAGGGCCAAAGAGTAGATCACCTGTCAGGGGTATCCCGCACAATTTGACCTTAGAGGCGGTGTCCCCCAGCCAAGTTTTCAGCCAGAGCGCTCTTCTGGCCGAATTTGCCAGCGCCGCTGATCTGGCCGACATACGGACTGACTCTGCCGAGGTGTCTGCAATGTAAGCGATTCCTCGCAGAATCGTGGGGAACGAAGCTAGGATAGTTTCCTTGGCTGTGCCAGCTTCAATATGCTCCTGAATCTGGAAAAGCCAATGTTCTAAATTGCGGGCTACCACAGTAACAGCCATTTCTGGCTTTAAATTACCCACAGTTGAATCCCACGTCTTTTTTAGAAGTGAGTCTATCCTCTTGTCCATGACATCCGACAAGGCCCCCATATCCTCGAATGCCAGGTCTGTGTGTCTAGAGACCTGAGAGAAGGCGGCGTCCAATTTGGGATTTTTATTCCAAATGGACCCTGGATCCTCTGAAAATGGGAACCTTCTTTTAAGGGAGCTAGAAAAAAAAGGGTTTCCTCTCAGGATCCTGCCACTCCTTTTTAATCGTTTCCACCAGAACTTCATGTACTGGAAAAACTTTTCTTTTTTGATCTCCCAAGCCCTTATACATAAGGTCATGGAGGGATAGGGGTTTCTTATCCTCGTGTATACCGAGGGTTGTATATATTGCCCCTAAGAGGTCTTCCACCTCATCCAGAGACAATTTATACCTGGAGATTTTTCTGGACTCCCCGTCCTGGTCTTCCCCTTCTGACTCCTCATGGGAGTCAGACGTGCCACTGTCCGGTTGCCTCAGCTCCACCCCGGAAGGGCCTGATATTTCCTCTGCCATAACTAAATTAGAAGATCTGGCAGGTGCAGAGCCCTGAGCATGAGGCGGGGTTGTATCCTGCTGAATGGGTTTAGAGGGAAGCTGAAACGTCTCAAAAAACTATTTAAAGGATGAAAAGGTGGATGACAGCTCCTTCACATAAGCTGCCAAACCAGACTGCTGTTCAGATTCCCTTTCCTTAACCAGGAAGTCTATGCATTCTTTACACAAAACCTTAGTCCATGCTTCCCCTAAACTGTCTCTGCAAGAGGCACACTTCCTTTTAGAGACATGAGTGGACTTTGTTTTTTCTGTAGATTTCTGAAATTATATACAAAAACCACATATTACATTCAGCATGTTTAAGTGGAAACAACCCTGGGAGTGTACCAGAACCATCTTAAAGGGAACTGCGCACACCCCCCCCCCACCCCCTGACCACCCAGGGGGTCTGCCCCCCCTCTAAGTAAGGAACCATACATGAGGAGGAGCAATCCTTAGATAGAAAGGACCCTTCCCCAGGGAACTCTTACCTTTGGAAGGCTGGAGATAGCGTCCGTATGAGTTGCAGCATCTGCCTCAGACATGACTGCAGGTGGTTGCCTGTGTAGAGTCTCACACTGTCTCCACGTGTAGCGACTCACTCCAGCCTGAGCCTGGCCCCCTATCAGCACCGCGACCCGGAACCGGAAGTCGCGGGTCAAAGGGAAAGTGTCCGCCCCCCCGCCGGAAATAACGTCACCCGTCGTCCGGCCCGCTGGTTCCAAATTTTGCGGCCTGTACAGAGTACAGGGAGAGCGGACAGTCCAATGGCATTATTTGCCAAGTGATAGTTGCCTTGGGCAATTTATAGGAGGTCAATTGATTTCACCCTAATTCTGGAATTGCTGCAATTCTCTCTTCTGTCACTAGATGACCGGGTATCTGGTGGCATCAGATAAGACAAGGGCATTGCAAGGACAGATTAGGAATGAATGGGGTGTCTCAGCCAATGGGCAGGGATTTGCTTGGGTCCCTTGGCCTGCTGGGAGAGCCTATTTATTTGGGTGGAGTCAGGTGATTGGGGTTGTGTGCCACCTGGGAGGCTGTCTAGGTGGACGCGTGTTGTAATGCCCTGGGCTGCTAGGCCATAAGCCTTGGACCTATCCTAGGGACATCTGGCTGCTAGGCTATCTGTGGGCCTATCCAGAAGCAAAACAGCAGCGTATGGTTGGGACTGCGGCTTACAGTCGAACCAGAAGTAGCGGTTCTGTGGGCCAGAGAACCAGCTGTCTTCGGAGGTAAAGTTGTCGCCACACTAAGGGACCATCCACTCTGCTACCGGAGACCACTGTGAGTAGCTGAAGCAAGTACCTGAGCAGTATTCTCACCAGCCGGGGACGGTGAAGAATTGGGAAAAGTTCAAGCCAGGGACCCAGCCAGTGGAGGTGACGCTTGCGGAGAATTATTGTGTGCCAAGTCAGGGACCAAGCAGGCCAGCTGTCATGATTATGCAGTAATCTTTCTCAGTCAGCTTACCTGCTCCTCATGTGTTCAGACTAAGAGGCCAGCCCCTCACACCTGGCTGGTTTTATAACCTCTCCTCTAAGCATGGCCCCACCCCAGGCCCTATCAGGGAACCCTATATTAACCTGTGCACTGCAAGCCAGCAGTGCTGATCAATCATTGTTTGTTAGCTTTCATGTGTACTTGTTGTGTTTCCTACGTCTGATTCCAGTTACCGACTTTGGCCTGTTCTCGACTATTCCTGTCTGCTCGTGACCCTGACCTTTGGTGTGTCCCCGACTATCCCTGTTTGCCTGTGACCCTGAACCTTGGCGTGAACTCTGTTGTCCTTGTCTGCTTGTGGCCCCGACCTTGGCTTATTCCCTTACTATCCCTATCCTCCTGTGGCCTACTGTGGGTTTGAGCTGAGGGACCCTGGGGGTCGCGACCTGGAGCCAGTTGCAGCCCAGTCCATACTCACCACTAGAGGCTCTGGTGAACACCTGCTGGCTCTCAGACTCCGCGCCCCAGGAAATCTTAAGCTCTAACCCCGGTGGGATCTGTGCTGGTGTTCCAGCGGCCCTGCCTTCCTTTCCACCCTGACTCCCATCAGCAGGAGTCAGCCGTAGGGTCCACTACCTTGCGGTGCACTCCTGATTCCAACGGTGTGCATCTGTCACCTAGCCTCAAGGTGACCTGACACCAGCGGGTTGATGCTTGAGAAGTATCTGTGACAGCCAAGCTAGGGACCCAGCGGGGATGGGGGGGGGGGGGGTGACGCTTGAGGAAGATACTGAATGAGAAGATTGGAAGAGCTCGGGAGATCCAGTGGCTAGTGGATCTGGTAGTCTAGTGAAAGACGGGGAGCTCATTCAGTGTTGCCAACCCTTCCGAAGTGAAATTTACTGGCAGAACGCCAAAATTTACAAACGACACCAATTTTTTTACTGGCAAAAAAAATCATCACATTTACTGACGGATCCACATTCTTTACTGCCACTGCAAAAAAGTACCTAAAATGACTGTTTTTAGTGCTAAACGGTGCAAATATCAATATTTGAACTATAAACACATAGCTAATGCTATTTGCAATGTGTTTAAGTTAAACAAAGGTCAAAAAACATATTTCTCAATTTACATGAAGGTCAGGATACTATAACCCAGCCAGCACAGAGTTCTCCCTTACATCAGAGTCTGCAGGATAGTGACCCGAGACCACCTTCCACAGAGTGAATACACTAAGGTAAGGGGGGGGATTACTAATATAGGGGGGGACCTTTATATCAGTACCCTCTTACATTATTGTATTCACTCCCCCCTTACATCAGTGACCCCCCTCAGACTGGCCTGGCGGCACTGTCACTGACTTCCTCTCAGGTGCACCGTGAAGGACTCAGACGGCTCCAGCTTGGCGGCTCTGGTTTTATTCTATAGTCTCCTCTCCACAGTCCATCTCTTCCCGTAACCCCCATCCCGGCGGCGCTCCCACTCTTGACTCCTTTCTAGGATCCCCTCAGAGACTGCAGACATGATAAAAGACAAGAGATGGTCAGAGGCTGCGGACATGATACAGGAGGTGGACAGAGGCTGCGGACATGATACAGGAGGTGGACAGAGGCTGCGGACATACTACAAGAGGTGGACAGAGGCTGCAGACATACTACAGGAGGTGGACAGAGGCTGCAGACATACTACAGGAGGTGGACAGAGGCTGCAGACATACTACAGGAGGTGGACAGAGGCTGCAGACATACTACAGGAGGTGGACAGAGGCTGCAGACATACTACAGGAGGTGGACAGAGGCTGCAGACATACTACAGGAGGTGGACAGAGGCTGCAGACATACTGCAGGAGGTGGACAGAGGCTGCAGACATACTGCAGGAGGTGGACAGAGGCTGCAGACATACTACAGGAGGTAGACAGAGGCTGCAGACATACTACAGGAGGTGGACAGAGGCTGCCGACATACTACAAGAGGTGGACAGAGGCTGCCGACATACTACAGGAGGTGGACAGAGGCTGCCGACATACTACAGGAGGTGGACAGAGGCTGCTCACCCCCTCACAGTAGCCTCCTCCTCTGCCCACCATCATATTACTTCTCCACATCATCAGTGTGCTGTGTCCTCCTCCTGTGCCTCTTTCACCTCTCCACAGGTCAGGGCAGCACTTCCCTAACCTGTGGAGAGGTGAAAGGGACACAGGAGGAGGACACCGAACACTGATGATGTGGACTCCAGAGCTCTGTTACTCATTGAATAAACAGCTCAAAAGGGAAAGTGCTTGGGTCCAACTCTATAAAAATTGTGGCCCCCTGTACTCCTACACAACCATTTCCTGATGGCTGTGGGAATGGACGGACAGACAAAAAAGAGAATAGGAGGCCAAGCAAGACGTCATGAGGGAACTTACCGAAGGTCACCACAAAGCAAAACAAGTGTTATATATCACCAAAATTTGATAACCAAAATTGGAACTAGATTCTGATTCAAGCAAGCTGGTACAGTTATATTTATTGCATTGTATGACAATGACAATGTGTATCAGGAAATTGTACTTCTTTTCTTAATTTGTCATTAGCCTGGGTTTTTCATTGAATACCTGAAATACAGTACATTCCTCTGAAATCATTAAGCAACTACAGAAACCCTGTTTTATAGTACATTCATTGTACAGTTTAAGAAATAAGTACTCCCATGAAACCTTAATAGAAGCACTGTTTTATATTTTGCAAAGATACTAACGAAAATAAATATGATTTGGCATGTTTAAATGCCCCGAACCACAAATCCTTATTAGAGGATTATTGCCTGTTCGTAGGATTGGCTATAATGTTCTGACCTACGATTTTGCACTTTCCCAACACAGCTAATAGAAAGAAAAGATCAAAATGGTTAATTTTCATCAACTCAAAACATGCCATGCACTTACACAGAATAAAGCCATTCACTCATCTTCAATTCTTCTTCATTAGTATCAAGTACAGTTGAATATTGACTGATGCTCAATTGACAAGAGAAAAAATTAATTTTGACCAGCCCAACAACCCACATAGTAGTGCACACTCTATCTTAACTAGTTTTAGATAATATGCAGGATAGGACAGAGTCGCCGGCCGCCGTGGTCCCTCTTGATCCATTCAAAAATGCCGCCGGGCGGCGCGATTACGTTACTGTGCATGCGCCACCCGGCCGAGCGTGTACGCGCTTTCCTGAGCCAAACCGGCTTCAGAGCGGCGCATGCGCAGTTGCATGGTTGGCTCACAGCCATCTTTTTTACGGGCATCAGTGCCCGTAACGGACTTTAAGGGGCAGCCCGAAAAAGGGTTTACATTTACGGGCTGCCCATAAATCTATGGGCGGTTGGCAACACTGAGCCCAGCTGAGTGAAATTCTACAATAGGAGATTGTAGAGGAAATGGAATAGTTCATTGAAACCGTGTTAGAAACTGCTACAAGATTGTTGCCATAGGAGACAGCGGTCCTACTCATGCAGACGTAGTGTCTAGCTGAATGCCTTTCCCTGCATGGCTGTCTGCCTATAGAGATCTCGGAGTCTGCCAATTAACATTGCATCTACTAAAGGGTGTCCTGGCCCTAACCCTCTCCCACAGTTCTGTTTAAGAGACAACAAATCTCTTTGCATTCAAGAAGTGTTTGGTGCCCATCAATCTACTTTGCATTACACCCACCATGCCTTGTAACCCACTCCACACTGAAGGATGTCAGTTGTCCCTAACTCTGGAGGTCACCATTAGGCCTCTAAGGGGCCCGGGACTTGTCTACAGATTTATGGCACTTTTATGTGAATTTTTTTTTTTTTTTACTAGTAATGGCGGTGATCAGCGATTTTTAGCGGCGGACAGATCGGACACTTTTGACACTTTTTTGGGACCACTGACATTTATACAGCAATTAGTGCTATAAAAGTGCACTGATCACTGTATAAATGACACTGGCAGGGAAGCAGTTAACAATGGTGATCAAGGGGTTAAATGTATTCCCTGGGAGGTGTTTCTAACTGTGGGGGGAGGGGAATGACTGGAGGAGGAGAGAGATCGCTATTCCTGATCACTAGGAACAGACGATCTCTCTCTACTCCTGTCAGAAGGGAGACCTGTTTGTTTACATTGACAGATCCCCGTTTTGGCTCTCTGTGGAGCGATCGCGGGTGGCCGGCGGACATCGCGGACGCTGGCCACGTGCATCGGCTCCCCCGCCACGCAGCGGGTACACGGGCCTACTACAGTTCTTAAAAGAGCAGACGTAGAGCTACGGGAACGAGCCCACCTACCGCAACAAAAAATCCCATTATCCTGCAAACAAGGTGAGAATGCTGTTTTTGCTGAAGCAAAATCATTGCAGCATTGTCTCCCAGTTATCGGTATTAGAAAAACAGATTTACTGACAGAATCAACAGGTAGTAAAAACTATGTTACAGGTGGGATTCAGAAAAAAATAAACACACAACACTACACTAACACCAGAACACGTAGGTACACTTGTCACCCCCCGATCACCCCCTATCGCCCCCCCCCCCCCCAGTTAAAGGGGTTGTAAAGGTAAAAATGTTTTCACCTTAATGCATTCTATGCATTAAGGTGAAAAAACTTTTGACAGTACCGCCGCCCCCAGCCCCCTGTTTTACTTACCTGACGCCTCGAATCTTCGCTGCTCGTCCTCGTCATCTTCATTGCAGCTCAGCCTGGTCGCTGATTGGCTGCAGTGGATGGATTGAAAGCAGCGCAGCCATTGGCTTGCGCTGCTGTCAATCACATCCGATGACGCGGCGCGCCGGGGGGCGGGGCCGAGTGATACAGCGAGCGGCTATAGCCGCCGGCTGTATCACGGGAGCGCGCCCGCAAGCACTCACCACCGTGCGAGGGAGCTCGCATTAAGGTGGTAAATGCTTGCGGGGAGGAGCTGAAACAGCCGCCGAGGGACCCCAGAAGAGCAGGTTCGGGGCCACTCTGTGCAGAACGAGCTGCACAGTGAAGGTAAGTATAACACGTTTGTTATTTAAAAAAAAAAAAAAAAAAATTAACTTTACAACCCCTTTAACCCCTCCAATCCCTGTCACAGTGTCACCCAGTGCAGTTGTCAGATTTTTTACTGATCAGTGTACTGGTGTCATTTGTGACACTAATCGGCATTAGAGCAGTTAGTAGTAGGCCCAGGTAGCTTTAGGGTACCCCCCTAATAAAGGTTTAACTCCTTGATCGCCCCCTTTCACCAGTGATCATCGTATTAGTGTGACGGGTGACGTCGGTTAGTTAGTTATTTTTTATACCACCAGGGTACCCGCCATATATTACCTAATAAAGGTTTAACCCCCCGATCACCCGGTGGGTGACATCAGTTTTAGCGTCAATTAGGGTCTGCGTCGCCCCAGGCAGCGTCAGATTAGTGCTCCCTTAGTGGTATAGTGTCTGAACGGATCAATATCTTTGATCTGATCAGTAGTTTAGGGTTCCCAAAAATGCAACGGTAGTGGGATCAGCCCAGATACCTGCTAGCACCTGCGTTTAGCCCCTCTACCCAGTCCAGCCCAGCCCACCCAAGTGCAGTATCAATCGATCACTTACAAAACACTAAACACATAACTGCAGCATTCGCAGAGTCAGGCCTGATCCCTGCAAACGCTAACAGTTTTTTTGGTTGCGTTTGAAGCAGTCGCTGACAATCAGGTGCTCTTTTTTCCTGTGGGTTTCACTAGTTGTACCAATAAATTTAGAGGCCATAATGTCCAATCGAAGGTACACTGGTGAAGAGGCCTACACGTTTCTGAGCATGACAGATGAGAGTGAAGAGGAAGTCACCCTTCTGTCACCCATCAGGCTCAAAATACGATCCTGCAGACACAGCGGCACCCTGACAGATAGCTCTGACGAAGGATTAGTGGTCCCTGCTAAGGTCAGGTGTACCCGACCCTGTTCTTCTGCTGTTGTTGAGGTGCAAGAACTGCAGGGCTCTCGTATGGAGCAGAGAGCCAGTACTAGTGCCGCTTATCCTTCTGGTGAACTGGCAAGCACCAGTGGCCTAGTGCATCCTGGTCGTACATCTAGCACTGCAGTAACACTTGGTGACGTGGCGAGTCCCATAAGTGCAGTTCAAGCTGGTGAGGTGGCTAGCACAAGTAGTGTCCCGCAGCCACCAAGAAGACAAAGACAGGCCCGTTGAGCCCATAGTGCCCTTCCTGCTACATTTGCCAATCCGAATTGGGAGTCCACCACTTCTGCAGCACCCATACTTCCCCCATTCACTTGTCAACCCGGAATTCAGGTGGAAACAGTTGATTTTACGTCACTTGATTTTTATTCACGGTTTTTCACGGAAGATCTCTATAGATCTGTTGTGGACCAAAGCAATTTGTATGCTGATCAATTCATTGCCGCTAATCCCCAGCTGACTCTTGCCAGAGACTGGAGAGCAATTACGGTCTTTGAATTTAAGACTTTCCTGGGCCTATCCCTCCTAAAAAGAGTGAGTTGCAGTCATATTGGTCCACTGACCCAATTCACCATACGCCCGTGTTCTCTGCCTCCATGACCAGGGCACGATACAAGTAGATCTTGCGGTTCATGCATTTCAATGATAATGAACTCTGTTGTCCTCGGGGTGACCCTGGATTTGATCGGCTCTACAAAATTCGGCCCCTCGTAAACCCCTTCAACCAACAGTTTGCAGCCTTGTTTACTCAAGATCAAGTTGTCTGCGTTGAGTCTCTGATTAAGTTTTCTGGCCGCTTGTTATTCAAACAGTATCTTCCTAGCAAGCGTGCTAGATATGGGGTCAAGATGTATAAGCTCTGTGACAGTGCAACAGGCTATACATATAGTTTTATGGTTTACCAGGGAAGAGATAGTTACGCAGAGCCGGAGAACTTCCCAGACTACATAGGGAGCGCTGGTAAGATTGTGTGGGACTTGGTGTCACCCTTATTCGGAAAGGGGTACCACTTGTACATGGACAATTATTACACAAGCATGCCCCTTTTTAGTCAATTGTTTAATCATGGAATTGGTGCATGTGAAACCATGCGATCTAATCGCCGGGCTTACTCCAGCGGCTTGTAGATTCCTGTCTTAGGCTGGGGGAAAGAGCCTGCTTGAGAAGTAATAATTTGCTTGTGGTGAAGTCGAGGGATAATAAGAATGTTTTCATTCTATCCTCTCTTCACGCAGATACGACAGTCCAAATTCCAACGGTGACTGGTGTTGTGGAGAAACCCCTCTGTATCCACGAATACAACCTTAATATGGGAGGGGTGGACCTCAACGACCAGATGATGGCATCGTACTTAATTGCCCGTAAGGCCAGACGCTGGTACAAAAAAGTGTCTGTATACTTATTCCAATTGGCTCTGCTGAACGCTTATGTGCTATATAAGGCGTCAGGACGAACTGTATCCTTCCTTAAATTCCAGGAAGAGATCATCACAGCCCTTCTGTTTCCATACAGTGCTGTGGTAAAACTTCCCTACGCAAATGCAGTGAGCCGGCTGCATGAGAGGCATTTTCTGTATGTCCTCCCTGGTACCCCACCCAAAGAACACCCCAAAGAAGATGTCGTGTCTGTAGAAAACACAGATATAGGCGTGACACCCACTATTATTGTCCCTCCTGTCCTAACCAACCTGGTCTTTGCATCTGTGAATGTTTCGAACGCTACCACACACTAGTGAGCGTAGGGTACAGCACTGCACAGACTAGGACACACTTTCACAGGGTCTCCAAAGATCCACTCGCATTTTAAGAGACCCGAACCTGGAACCCAACTGTTACAGTTACAAATAAAAGTGTACAAAGAAAAGAAAAAAAGAAAAGTTAAACAAATACAAAAAATAAAATAAAAAATCCAAAAATAGTTGTCGTTTTAATTGTTCTTCTTTCTCTATTCTCTCTCTATTGTTCTGCTCTGTTTTACTGTATTTTATAACGGCAATTTTTTATTGTTACTATGTTTTATCATGTTTGCTTTACAGGTATGTAATTCTTTTATACTTTACTGTGTTTTATTGTTAACCATTTTCTTTTTAGGTATGCCATTCAGCTGCAGATTTATTTATCTTGAAAGCAATAGCGTTTGGTCTCACGATACGTAAATCAGCGACTTCAGCGCTGGAGGAGGTGATTTGACCACCGCAGTTAAAAACAAAAAAGAAGAGCATATATCCCGAAGCATGGGGGCAGGGGTGGAGGGGCGATTTACCCCTAACATTAAGGGCAGATTGCCCCCATGCTTCGGCATAAATTTTTTCTCTTTTTTTTGGCACAGATTGTTGCTGTTTTATTGAGTCAATGTTTTATTGTTACCATTGTTTGCTTTTCAGGTACGCCCTTCAGCTGCAGCGTTTGCTCTCACAATGCATAAATCAGTGACTCCAGCGCTGTAGGAGTCGATTTCGCCACCAGAGTTAAAAGAAAAACGATGCATGTATGCCCATCTTTAGAAGTGGGTGGATGCAGGGCGGTATTCTAATGGTAGGCATATCCACCGATCAATCTCTTTTTTTATTCAGGCTGCATGAAAAAAAAGAACATTACAATATATGCCCAACAAGGACCAGCAACGTACTGGTATGTTGCTGGAATTTGAGTGGTTATACTAGAGGGATGCCTGCAGGTATAGGTATCATCTTGATATCGTTCTTTTCAGCCAGCGGTCGACTTTCATGTAAAAGCAATCCTAGTGGCTACCCCCTCCCGCCGTCTACCATGATTTTCTCTGGCTCTCCTGACCCACCAGGGAACCTGAGAATGCAGCTGTTGGTTCCGCCAGCTGACCATAGAGCTGATCGAAGACCAGAATGGCTCCAATCATCTCTATAGCCAAAGAAACCGGAAGCTACGAGCATTTCATGACTTCGGTTTCACCAGATATAAACAGCGCCATTGGGAAAGCATCTTATCACACGGATATTGGTGTGGTCAGATGCTTTGAGGGCAGAGGAGATATTTAAAGTCTAACAGAACCCATTTTTTTTTTTTTTTTAAAGAGTACCTGTCACTACCTATTATTATCATAGGGGATATTTACATTCCCTGTGATAACAATAAAAAAATGAAAGGAACAGTGTAAACATAAAATAAAATAAAAATAAAAAAAAGCACCCCTGTCCCCCCGTGCCCGTGTGCAAAGGCGAATGCAAGCATCGGTCACATGTCATATGTAAACAGCAATTGCACCATGCATGTGAGGAATCACTGTGAATGTCAGATCAAGGGCAGTAATCCTAACAGTAGTCCTCCTCTCCTCTGTAAATCTAAAGTGGTAACCTGTAAAGGCTTTTAAAAATGTATGTAGTTTGTCGCCGCTGCACGGTTGTGCGCAATATTAAAGGATGTCATGTTTGGTATCTATGTACTCGGCATAAGATCATCCCTCATATTTTACCAAACATTTGGGCAATATAGTGTGTTTTAGTGCATTAAAATTAAAAAAAAGTGTTTCGTTTTTTTTAATTGAGTTTGAAAAATCGCAACGCAACTACTATGTGAAAAAAAAATTGCAACACTCACCATATTAATCTGCTGGGCCTTTGCTTTAAAAAAATATATAATGTTTAGGGGTTCAAAGTAATTTTCTAGCAAAAAAAAAAAATATTTTATCATGTAAACAAAAAGTGTCAGGAAGGGCTTTGTCTTCAAGTGGTTAGAAGATGGTGGGTGATGTGTGGCATAAGCTTCTAATGTTGTGCATAAAATACTAGGACAGTTCAAACCCCCCCCCCCCCCGAATGACACATTTTTGGAAAGTAGACACCCCAAGCTATTTGCTGATAGGCATGTTGAGTCCATGGAATATTTAATATTTTGCCACAAGTTTTGGGAAAATTAAAATAATTTTTTTTTCACAAAGTTGTCACTAAATGATATATTACAAAGAAAGAGGAGTTCCCCTTGGGGTAGGACTTTAACGGCACTTAAGATCACAAATTGATTGAATAGAAAAATATCATAAATTTATTAAAGATACAAAGATAAAAACATGCATTATGGAGTATACATATCAACCATAACTGATATTGTAAGTAGTTGAAGTAGATGGTAGATGAATTAGATCCTTCACCCGACGTGTTTCAGAGTCTAAAGAGATACTCCTTCCTCAGGGGTAGATAGGATATAGAAACTCTATGAAGTACAGTCAGATGCCTATGCATGTCATATACAGATAATATTACAGTACAAAAATCTGTTGAGTATAAAACTTACAATTGCAACAGTCAGATGCCTATAGCGCACTCCATAAAAACAGCATCAAAAGCAACACAGTGGCCACGGGAAACAGCCATCGTCCTTTAGGGACCCAGTATGGAAAAATGTATAGTAAAAAGCCCAATCATCAAAAGGGCTCACTACATGTGGAGTGGAATGGAAAAGAACAAAATATAAAATAGAGAGAGATACATATATATAGAAAGTATATTATATAAATGGCTATATATATATATATATATATATATATATAATATATATGACTCGTGGCCTTGTATGCATACCTGGGTATATGCTCGGGAGCAGAATGAAAACCAGGTAATCCTCTACTAATTAGAGTATACAGGAGGGGGGGGGGGGGGTAAATGATATTATATATTGCTCAAACATGCCATGGGCATATGTGAAATTACACCCCAAAATACATTCTGCTGCTTCTCCTGGGAATGGGGATACCACATGTTTGGGACTTTTTGGCAGTCTAGCCGTGTACAGGACCCCGAAAACCAAGCACCGCCTTCAGGCTT
This sequence comes from Aquarana catesbeiana, assembly GCF_042186555.1. Lineage (NCBI taxonomy): Eukaryota > Metazoa > Chordata > Amphibia > Anura > Ranidae > Aquarana > Aquarana catesbeiana. The sequence goes on from NC_133327.1 coordinate 573,868,295, forward strand.
TCTAAGGGCATACATTTTTTATTTTACTTCTCACTACCTATCAGTTTTGGAGGCCATGAAATGCCCAGATAGCACAAAGGCCCCCCCCCCCCCAATTACCCCATTTTGTAAAGTAGACACCCCAAGATATTTGCTGACAGGCAAGTTGAGTATTTTGAAGATCTCGCTTTTTGTCACAAAGTGAAATTACAGCTGCAAGTCTTTTTGGGTATGTCTCTACTAACTTTGCACATAGAGAGTTACATTTTACCCATTCTTCTTTGCAAAATAGCTCAAGCTCTGTCAGATTGAATGGAGAGCATCTGTGAACAGCAATTTAAGTCTTGCCACAGATTCTCAATTAGATTAAGGTCTGGACTTTGACTGGGCCATTCTAACATATAAATTTGTTTGATCTAAGCTATCCCATTGTAGCTCGGGCTGTATGTTTAGGGCTGTTGTCATTTGGCACATTTCAGGGGGGAGGAGGGAGCAGATACCTGTCTAATACAGGTATTTGCTTCCACTTCCTGGCATAGATCACCGCGGCGCTTGCGGTGACCTACGCCACTTCCGGCGCCTACACTCTCCTCCACCGCTGTATTCTGTGAGACACAGAACACAGCAGGGACCAGAGAGGACACGCAGCATGACTCGCACATGTGCAGTAGGGAACCAGGAAGTGAAGCTGCACGGCTTCACTTCCTTATTCCCTTACCGAGGATGGCGGCGGCAGCAGCCGAGAGCCGAAGGATGGATTGGCTTCAGCTGCTGACATCACGGGCTCCCTGGACAGGTAAGTGTACATATATTAAAAAAGTCAACAGCTGCAGTATTTGTATCTGCTGGCTTTTAATATTTTTTTTTCAGCGGACCTCCGCTTTAAGAGAGCAATCTCTCGCAATAAAACTCAGTGGATCCATCGGCTTAGAACGATGAATCCCTTGGGGTTGAACATTGAATTGGATTTAAACTGTTTTTTGTCCAATTGATAGTTATTTTATTTTCATTTTTTATCACACATTTGTTCATTTTTATTTTCATTTTTATTTTTATTTTCATTTTTAATATTTTTTCTTGTTTATTTTTATATTTATTTTTATCATTATTTTTTATTTTTATTTTTTGTATTGATATTTATTTTTATTTTTATTGTCATTATGATTTTCATTGTATATCATTTCTTTTCACTTTTGTAGTCATGTTAGTTAATTGAGTTAATTTTTAAAATCATTAGTGCTATTGTTATATTATGTTAAAACCAGAATTGACATCAAGTTCTTTGAAGTGTTATAAATTTTATCCAACCAGTAATATGGCGGTCTTGTCTCCCATGTGGTTTTTGCTCTGTCCACAGGAGCAACATATTTGCCCCACCAACAAAATGGCCGCAATGCTAATTTGACTGGTCCTGTTAAGGGAAGGTGCTCTCTCCCTCTGTATTTAAAGATGTCTCAGTTAACCGGAAATGAGGTCCTTGATGATGTAACAAGTATTCGGCGCAAGTAATGACAGCTATATCCAGATAACAGTAATGTGCAAAGATGGGTTATAAAAAAACATTGTATATATATATCTCATAAATATAGCATGAAAACTGAGTCCATAATGTAACACAGTAAGTGAAGGGGGCAAAAGTTATGTGTAGAGTCCACATTCAGGGCTGCCTTCTGGTGGGAGTGAAAGCCATTATCCCAAAGGTACTGCAAAACACAAGGAGAAGGAGGCGCCTCTGGGTGCAGACGTTTAAAACAATTTATTAAAACAAAGCAACAAGTGGTATAGCACTCACATTTGCGTGGTCAATATAAAGCATAAAAGTGTCCCAGATCAATCCAGGGGGTTCGTGGAGTCATTTCATCTCTGCTGGTAGATGTAGGGGTCTGGGCGGTCTCACAGCGCTGGATATGCTCGGCCGAGCAGTAGAGACAGGCACCAGAGCGAGGCTTGAATGGCAGCCGATCCAGTCGAGGGATGATGACGTCACACGATGTGCGACGCGTTTCCTAAGCTGGCACGCCGTGAATGGTGTGACGGCGGCGCTCCTTTGTCAAGCTGATTGGCTGGGAGCTAGACAGGATGTTTTTATGCAAGACAGTGATGGGGAGGAGAGCGGAAGAGGGGGTGGTGAGGAAGGGAGGGGAGTGACCTTTGGTGTGGAAGTGTCAGCAATGTAAGAGAACGGGAAGAGACACAGCATGAGGGGAATGGGGCAGGGGATGATGCACAAAGGGGGGAGAAAGAGAATAAAGGGGGGAGGAAGACAAAGTAGTGAGAGGGATATGGGCAACATGTAATGGATATAGAAGAAGATGTAGAGAGAGAAAAGCAGAATAAAAGATAGAATGACAAAGATAGAGGTGGAAAAGTCGACTGTAAAATAAACAAAATAAACATGACTGAAATGGCATGTGTATAAGATAAATGGGAATATGAAAAGGATGCACCATGATTGTATGTGTCTTGATTAGACTAAGAAAAAAACAAAAAAACATGGGTGGACACATATACAAAAGCATGTGTATATAGCATGTGCTGCATGTCCGTTGGCGGGTCAGGTCAAATTAATATCTGGATTATAGAGTAGAAGAGGAAAGTGACCAAATAAGAATGTATGGCATGTAAAAATACGGGTAGGTGGTATATGCATATGATGATGCGTATCCACACAAATGATGCGGCAAAAAAAGGGGGGGGGGGGGGAGGAAGGGGGATAGTAAATATGTCTACGCACACATATATATATATATACACATATATACATATATACATACATATATATATACATACACATACCTCCACATGTATGTGCATGTACACACAAGGGGGAGGGGAAAGGGAGGGCAAAGCCAGAAAACAGGGGGGGGAGGAAGGGGGATAGGGAGAGTGGGGGAGGGGAAAAGACAGGAGAGTAATAGGGGGTGAAGGAAGGGGAGGGGGGGGAAAGGACGAGAACCACTGTGTGCATTTCTACACACAGAGTCCAGGTGAAAGTGAGGAGGAGGAGACATATCTATATATTATCAACATATATGTAGAACAATAAAAACACATGATAAAACAATTAAATAAGAGGCCTCGTTTCACAGTAAAACACATAATGGAAGTCTCATGAATGGCAACTGATAAAAAATGTTATGAGAACAATAGTGATGATGTTAAAATCGATAGGATAGTGGGAATATGTAGGAGGATGGGAAAACAAGAACCCTATTGGCTAATGTGATATAAATCTCACAGAATAGTGACTCTCCTGTCTTTTCCCCTCCCCCACTCTCCCTATCCCCCTTCCTCCCCCCCCTGTTTTCTGGCTTTGCCCTCCCTTTCCCCTCCCCCTTGTGTGTACATGCACATACATGTGGAGGTATGTGTATGTATATATATATGTATGTATATATGTATATATGTGTATATATATATATATGTGTGCGTAGACATATTTACTATCCCCCTTCCTCCCCCCCCCCCCTTTTTTTGCCGCATCATTTGTGTGGATACGCATCATCATATGCATATACCACCTACCCGTATTTTTACATGCCATACATTCTTATTTGGTCACTTTCCTCTTCTACTCTATAATCCAGATATTAATTTGACCTGACCCGCCAACGGACATGCAGCACATGCTATATACACATGCTTTTGTATATGTGTCCACCCATGTTTTTTTGTTTTTTTCTTAGTCTAATCAAGACACATACAATCATGGTGCATCCTTTTCATATTCCCATTTATCTTATACACATGCCATTTCAGTCATGTTTATTTTGTTTATTTTACAGTCGACTTTTCCACCTCTATCTTTGTCATTCTATCTTTTATTCTGCTTTTCTCTCTCTACATCTTCTTCTATATCCATTACATGTTGCCCATATCCCTCTCACTACTTTGTCTTCCTCCCCCCTTTATTCTCTTTCTCCCCCCTTTGTGCATCATCCCCTGCCCCATTCCCCTCATGCTGTGTCTCTTCCCGTTCTCTTACATTGCTGACACTTCCACACCAAAGGTCACTCCCCTCCCTTCCTCACCACCCCCTCTTCCGCTCTCCTCCCCATCACTGTCTTGCATAAAAACATCCTGTCTAGCTCCCAGCCAATCAGCTTGACAAAGGAGCGCCGCCGTCACACCATTCACGGCGTGCCAGCTTAGGAAACGCGTCGCACATCGTGTGACGTCATCATCCCTCGACTGGATCGGCTGCCATTCAAGCCTCGCTCTGGTGCCTGTCTCTACTGCTCGGCCGAGCATATCCAGCGCTGTGAGACCGCCCAGACCCCTACATCTACCAGCAGAGATGAAATGACTCCACGAACCCCCTGGATTGATCTGGGACACTTTTATGCTTTATATTGACCACGCAAATGTGAGTGCTATACCACTTGTTGCTTTGTTTTAATAAATTGTTTTAAACGTCTGCACCCAGAGGCGCCTCCTTCTCCTTGTGTTTTGCAGGTCCTTGATGATGCCCTGTGGGAGAGTGAAACGCTTAGACATAATTTCCGGTTCCTATTGACGTCACTTTCGGATTGGTGGAACGCACGCAATGAACGGCGTTTCCTGCATTCACAGCACCATGTTTTTATGCCTGATTTTATCTTGCTTCTTGTAAGTATCTATTTCTATGCGCAATAAATCCTTTTCATAGTGGTACTTCACTATTAGTCCATTCCTTTTATTCTGGGTACCTGTTATTTTGGCTGAGTATCTTTAACAAGGAAGTTTTATCTGATGATCTGATGCCTAAGCTGCCATTCCAGGCCATCATTATCAAGCCTAAAGTGACCCCTACACTGAAAGGCTGGGGGTCCACTTGATCCAGTGAGTGGGGATACAGGAGGGGTATTGTGGCACACCTTGAGAATTTTGGAGCACTTTGCACTTTTGGATTCAAGCACATTAGTCACTAGACATGTGCAATCCGTTTAGTAATGAATCGAAATTTGGCCGAATTTTGCATCCGAATGTCCAAATAAAAAAATAACGAATTTCAACTAATACGAAAGAAATTATAGAGAATATGACGAATGAATTCGACATGATTCGGTAATTCGTTAAAGATCTAATGAAACAAAGGTTCAACTCAAAGTAAATCTTACAGTCCAATCAGCTGATTAATTTTGTGCTGGAGGTTGGATTATTGGCAAAGTGCATTCATGAGAACTGAGTGAGAAGGGTGTTGTATTGTATTGGAGCAGAGGAGAAGAGATATTGTCATTGTGTGTGTTAATAGATTCAATAAACAAATGACTTTCCAAACTACGAATCATTATAACGAATCAATATACATACATAAATATCGAATTTCAACTAATATGAAAGAAATTATAGCAGATATAACGAATGAATTCGACATGATTCGAGATTCAGTATAACGAATATCATCACTCTATGAATAATAACAAATTATCCGAAAACAAATTAACATAACATAACGAATATAACAGAACGAAATTATGCATTTTATGAATGACAACGAACCGAAACTAAGCGAAATTACCTGTTGTGCACAAGTCTATTAGTTACTTTATTTGGACTTTCACGTTTATTATCTATGTATTGATTGCAATTTCACTTATACTGTGTTTGCTAGCGCTGTATTTTAAATATTTGTATCTGTTCAAGTGATTAGTACCTTGTGTACAGCAGCTGCATTTGTCACTTTATTCCATTTTATGTTATTTTGCACACCATTAGTGCGAGTATATATATTTAGAATATTTTTAAATATTTTTTCTCTTATTTGAGTGCACTCAGCAGCTATGAAAATATGTAATTTAGTCACTAATAGAGTTATTAATGAAGATGAATTTTTCTCATGTACTAATGGTAGCTCAGATCTTAACCATGATTTCAAAGTTCTTAAAAATGCTTTGGATAAGCAAATCAGAACCTGGTGGGATGTGTTCACCTTGACCAAGTATGTTAAGGATGGTATCACCCCCAGGAGATTAAGATGGGACTTAGCCCCTAATGATGGTATGACTAGTAATGAATTAGAGGATGAATGGTTCTCTTTTTTTAATCATACGGAAAGAAAATTATTAGAACTTTTGATTTCGTGGAAAGAAACTCAAAACTTTAGAGGCGAATATCAATGCTGTTAAAGCTAAATTAGTACCTTTGGAAGGATCAGCAGAGTTTAACCACTTGACCACTGGGCACTTAAACCCAATTACCGTATTTATCGGCGTATAACACGCGCCGGCGTATAACACGCACCCCAAGTTTAGGAGAGAATTTTAAGGAAAAAAATTTTTTAGGAGGGAAGTTTAAGGAAAAAAAAACTTACATTAAAATGCCCATCAATGCAGCCTTATCTGTCCATCTGCAGCCTTTTCAGTGTCAGTGCAGCCTTGCCCCAGTGCAGTCTTGTCAGTGCAGCTTTGTCAGTGCAGCCTTGTCAGTGCAGCCTTGCCCCAGTGCAGCTTTGTCAGTGCAGCCTTGTCAGTGCAGCTTTGCCCCAGTGCAGCCTTGTCAGTGCAGCTTTGCCCCAGTGCAGCCTTGTCAGTGAAGCTTTGCCTCAGTGCAGCCTTGCCCCAGTGCAGCTTCGTTAGTGCAGGTCTGCCCCAGTCCAGCCATGTCAGTGCAGCTTTGTGCACTCGGTGTAGATTCAAAAAATGGCGCCGAGACTGCAGGGAGCCGAGATACACATACTCGAGTGTTCTCGGCTTTTTCCGGCGCCGCCGTCACGCCCAGTCCCGCCCCTGGACCTGTGTTATGTCCATCATAGGGCGGGACTGGGCGTGACTGTGAGCGGCGCCGAAAAAAGCCGAGAACACTCGGGTATGTGTATCTCGGCTCTTGTCGGATCCGAGATACACATACCCGAGTGTTCTCGGCTTTTTTCGGCGCCGCTCACAGTCACGCCCAGTCCCGCCCTATGATGGACATAACACAGGTCCAGGGGCGGGACTGGGCGTGACGGCGGCGCCGGAAAAAGCCGAGAACACTCGAGTATGTGTATCTCGGCTCCCTGCAGTCTCGGCGCCATTTTTGAATCTACCCACGGCTGTGTATGTCGGCGGCGACCGCGGCAATTGCCGCAATCGCTCCGATGACACAGAAATCGGCGGGGATCGGCCTATAACACGCACCCACGATTTTCCCCTGATTTTCAGGGGAAAAAAGTGCGTGTTATAGGCCGATAAATACGGTAATAACCAGACCACAGTCACGCCCAGTCCCGCCCTATGATGGACATAACACAGGTCCAGGGGCGGGACTGGGCGTGACGGCGGCGCCGGAAAAAGCCGAGAACACTCGAGTATGTGTATCTCGGCTCCCTGCAGTCTCGGCGCCATTTTTGAATCTACCCACGGCTGTGTATGTCGGCGGCGACCGCGGCAATTGCCGCGATCGCTCCGATGACACAGAAATCGGCGGGGATCGGCCTATAACACGCACCCACGATTTTCCCCTGATTTTCAGGGGAAAAAAGTGCGTGTTATAGGCCGATAAATACGGTAATAACCAGACCAATTTTCAGCTTTCAGTGCTCTCACATTTTGAATGACAATTAATCAGTCATGCAACACTGTACCTATATGAAATTTTTGTCCTTTTTTTCACACAAATAGAGCTTTCTTTTGGTGGTATTTAATCACCGCTAGTTTTTTTATTTTTTGCGCTATAAAAGAAAAGAGACTGAAAATTTGGTAAAAAAATGAATTTTTCTTTGTTTCGGTTATAAAATTTAGCAAATTAGTAATTTTTCTGCATACATTTTGGACAAAATTTATACTGCTACATATCTTTTGTAAAAATAAGTACAAATTGGTGTATATTATTTGGTCTTTGTGAAAGTTATAGAGTCCAAAAGCTATGGTGCCAATATCTGAAAATTGATCACACCTGAATTACTGACGGCCTATCTAATTTCTTGAGACCCTAACATGCCAGAAAAGTATAAATACCCCCCAAATGACCCCTTTTTGGAAAGAAGATATTCCAAGGTATTTAGAAAGATGCATGATGAGTTTTTTGAAGTTGTCATTTTTTCCCACAATTCTTTGCAAAATTAAGATTTTCTTTTTTTCACAAAATTGTCATATTATTATTTCTTACACACCGCATATGCATACCACAAATTACACCCCAAAACACATTCTGCTATTACTCCTGAGTACGGCGATACCACATGTGTGAGACTTTTACACAGCGTGGACACATACAGAGACCCAACATGCAGGGAGCACCTTCAGGCGTTCTGGAGCACACAGGCCAATTCTGACATTTCTCTCCTACATGTAAAAATCATCATTTATTTGCTAGAAAATTACATAGAACCCCAAAACATTATAAATGTTTTTTTTAGCAAAGACCCTAGAGAATACAATGGCGGTCGTTGCAACTTTTTATCTCGCACGGTATTGCGCAGCAATTTTTCAAACGCTTTTTTTTGGAAACAAAACAGTTTTGTGCTTTAAAAAAAAACAAAACAGTAAAGTTAGCCCAATGTTTTTGCATAATGTGAAAGATGAAGTTATGCCGAGTAAATAGATACCTAACATGTCACCCTTCAAAATTGCACACGCTCGTGGAATGGCGCCAAACTTCGCTACTTAAAAATTCCCATAGGCAACGCTTTAAAATTTTTTACTGGTTACATGTTTTGAGTTACAGAGGAGGTCTAGGGCCAAAATTATTGCTCTCGCTCTACCAATCGCAGCGATACCTCACATGTGTGGTTTGAACACCGTTTTCATATGTGGGCGGGACTTACGTATGCGGTCGCTACTGCTTGCGAGCACACGGGAACAGGTGCGCGTTAAAAAAAATTTCATTTTTTTTATTGTTCATTTTACTTTATTTATTTTAGTTTGACACTTTTTATTTTTTTTTTTGCCTCCCGTAAGAATGATCAAACAGTGGAACAGCCTCTATGATCATTCTTATGGTGTAGGGCAGTGTTTCTCAACTCCAGTCCTCAAGGCGCCCCAACAGGTCATGTTTTCAGGATTTTCCTCAGATGAAACGGCTGTGGTAATTACTAAGGCAGTGAAACTGATCAAATCACCTGTGCAAAATAATGGCAAGCCAGAAAACATGACCTGTTGGGGTGCCTTGAGGACTGGAGTTGAGAAACACTGGTGTAGGGAATAGCCGACTGAAAAAGCTGATATCTGAATGATGCCTGCAGCTGCAGGCATCATTCAGATATCCCAGCACAAAGTCAAGAACGTCGTATGACGGCGGGTGGGAAGTGGTTAAAACGCATTTTTTTTTTTTTTTTAACACAAAGTTGTCCATTTATACAATATTTCTAACACATAGCATGTACATACCAAAAATGACACCCCAAAATAGATTCTCCTACTCCTCCTGAGTACGGCGATACCACATGTGTGAGACTTCCACAGCCTGGCCACATACAGAGGCCGAGTACAGCCAAGTATAGCTGAGCATGGCAGAGTATGGCTGAGCATTGCAGAGTATGGCCAAGCATGGCCGAGCATGGCTGGGTATGGCAGGGTATTGCAGGGTATTGAGGAGTATTGTGGAGTACTATAGGGTATTGCAGGGTATTGCTAGGTATTGCAGGGTATTGCAGAGTATTGCAGGGCACTGCTGGGTATTGCAGAGTATTGCACATGGTATTGCACAGAGTATTGCAGGTTATTGCAGAGTATTGCACAGGGAATTGCAGAGTATTGCAGGGTATTGCTGAGCATGGAGGGATGGCTGAGCATGGATGGATGGATCCATGGATGTGACTGCACATGTCACAGAGAAGCGCTGTGGGCACTACACATCCAGCCCACTGCGCTGCTGCCATCCGATCCCTCCCTCTCTGTGTACCGATCGGTACACAGAGGGGAGAGAGGAACCGGCGTCATGTCATTTGACGGAGTGATCACATGGTAAACGGCTGCAATCAGTGGCCATTTACCGTCCTCTGTACCCGGCGGTCACGGTTGTTCTCGGGTGCATGAGAGCGGAGTTAAGGGTTAAGAAACCGCCCTGTAGCCGTCATTCGGCTAGGGGCCGGTTGTTAAGTGGTTAACCACCTCAATACAGGGCACGTACACCCCCTTCCTGCCCAAGCCATTTTTCAGTTTTCAGCGCTGTCGCACTTTGAATGACAATTGCGCGGTCGTGTTACACTGCACCTTAATTAAATTTTTATCATTTTTTTCCCACAAATAGAGCTTTCTTTTGGTGGTATTTGATCACCTCTGCGGTTTTTATTTCTTGCGCTATAAACAAAAGAAGAGGGACAATTTTGAAAAAACACAATATTTTTCACTTTTTGCTATAATAAATATCCAATTTTTTTTTTTTTTTTAACAAATTTTTTCCTCAGTTTAGGCCCATATGTATTCTTCTACATATTTTTGGTAAAAAAAAATTGCGATAAGCGTATATTGATTGGTTTGCGCAAAAGTTATAGCGTCTACAAAATACGGGATAGATTTATAGCATTTTTATTATTTATTTATTTTTTACTAGTAATGGCGGCGATCTGCAATTTTTATTGTGACTGCGATATTGCGGCGGACACATCGGACACTTTTGACACATTTTTGGGACCATTCACATTTATACAGCGATCAATGCTATAAAATTGCATTGATTACTGTGTAAATGTGACTGGCAGGGAAGGGGTTAACACTAGGGGGCGCTCGAGGGGTTAATGTATTACCTAAGGAGGTGATTCTAACTGTGGGGGGAGGGGACTGACTGGGGGAGGTGACCGATCGATGTACAAGGGACATGCCATCGGTCTCCTCTCCTCTCTGACAGGACGTGGATCTGTGTTTACATGCACAGATCCACGCTCCTGCTGTGTTACCCGGCAATCGCGGGTGCCCGGCGGACATCGCGGCCGCCGGGCACGCGCACCGGGTCCCGAGTGACACGGCGGGCGCGCGCGCCCCCTAGTGGCTCGGGAAGGCGAGGACGTCATATGACGTCCTCCCAGAATAACAGAAGCCTCGTCCAGCCGTCATATGACGGTGGGCGGTGGCTTAGCGGTTAAAGAAAAGATTAAATATTTACAGGATTTTGTTGGTAAAGTTGATAAAGAAACCCAAAAGAAAAAAATGAAAAAAATATGTGAGGGACACTAATGATTATAAAGCCAACGAGGTATACAAATGTCAGGATGCCATGTTAACTGAAGAGGCCACTTCCCTGACCTCAACAGATGACAGAGATACCATCCCTATTACACCATACTCCCCATTGATTACCAATGGGCTAATTCCACAGTCATCTCAACAGGGGAATAATAATGTCAGGTCCCAGGTTGATTCCAATGCCTATGGAGTTTCCACATACAATAGGTACGAACCCCTACAACAGGATGATTATTATGCCTCTGGTGGTTACAACCAGCAGGACTGTGGTAATAATCTAGGCTGGGGCAGTCCAAGATGGGCTCCACCTCAGCCAAGAGGAGGTCCACCATTCAGAGCACAGAGAGGACACCCTGGTACCAATTACAGAGAGGATTTTCAGAAAAGGGGGTATGGGGGCCCCCCATGGAGGGGGAGGGGATCTACATATCCCAGAGGGAGAGGCCAATATCCTCAGGTGAATGGAGGCGGGTATTGGAAACCTTGGTATCCCATGGCACCCCCCAGACCGTAAGGAGGAGAGCCAGGCACAGAAAATGGAGAGGCTGTAGAGGAGGTAAAAGGAAAAAGAAAGAGAGAGACTTGATGAAGGGTATCTTTAATTTAAGTGATGCCACTTTTACATTAGATGAGTTGAAAGTTTTAGAATTGGGCCTCAAATATGCCCCCGATAAGGGTCTCAACAAGTTTGATATCTATATTGATTTTCAGAAATTCATGAGGAAAATAGGTATTAAAAACATTTTAGTAGAGTAACACCTCAAATAGGACAGGAAGTACCTTACTATAATCACACTAATTTGAGGAACACCCTAGATATCCCAATAGCCACTTTTCTGAGGTTTTTAGAACCTTAGTGTAACAAGATCTAGACGACTTACAAATTAAACCTAGTAGATGTAAAAATGATAGAGAGAGGGGTATTAAATCTTTAGAAAAAAACAAACAGACTGTGATTAGAGGTGTCGATAAAGGGGGGGGGGGGACTGGTCATCCTCAATAAATCCGACTATTTAGCAGAACTTAATAGACTTGTCAATGATGCTGAAACATATGATTAATTGGGAGGTAACCCTACCAATAAATTCAAAGCTAAGCTGAGACGTTTGGTTAAGAATGCCCAAGATGAAGTCATTGTCACTAAAAAGGAAGCCAGATATTTAGTGCCTGACGCCCAAGGGTGCCAGTCATTTATCAACTACCCAAGATCCATAAGAACCCATCCAAACCACCTGGCAGACCCATTGTGAGTGGGGTGGACCCTTTGTTTGCTAGAATGAGTGAATATTTGGACCGGTTCTTTCAGCCTTTGGCACAGAAATGTCAAGCTTATCTTAAGGATAGTAGGAATCTTATGGAATTATTGCAGCAGGTAGAGGTTGATGAAGGTCATCTTTTGGCCAGTATTGATGTCAACTCTTTGTACACCAATATCCAACAGCAACATGCCATTGAGGCTGTTGTGTGGGCCTTGAACAGCACCAAAATTAAAAACAAACAAAAAGATTTCCTGGTTCATGCCTTGGATTTGGCCATGAGCCATAACTTCTTTTGCCATGATGAGCACTATTTTAGGCAAAAGAAAGGGGTAGCCATGGGGGCTAAATATGCCCCTTCAGTGGCTAATTTATTCATGAGCCACTGGGAGAAAGATGCCATCTTTAGTGGAAATATACCCCAGCTTAAATTTTATTAGTGTTACATTGATGACATGATTATTATTTGGGCAGGATCAAAGGAGTCTTTTTTTACATTTTTTGGAAAAATTGGTGAGAATAGATATGGAATTTCCTTCCCAGAAACTTTTGACAAACAAAGTATTAACTTTTTGGACCTAGTTATTTTTAAAGATAATCACCAACTGTCCACTAAAACTTATTTTAAGGCAGTAGACAGAAATGGTTATATCCCAGATGGCTTAGTGCAATCCCCAAAAGCCAATTTATGAGAGTTAAGGGCAATTGCGTTAGAATAAAGGATTTTGATACACAGGCTAAGGTTCTATTTGAAAGATTTGTAGAAAAAGTTTATACCCATAAAGAGTTGAATAAAAACTTTGTCAATGGTAAGAAACATGAATAGAGGTGATCTGTTTAAAAAGAAGGAGGCTAGTGAGAAGGACTTTGGAGTCGCTTTCATGACAGGCTTTACTCGTCAACATAAACAAGTAGTTAAAATTATTCGTAAACATTGGCATGTTATAATGGATAATGATTTCGTGAAAACTTTACCAAGCAGACCACAGTTCATTTACACCAAAACCCCTACTCCACGTCTAAAACTTGCACCGAATGTCATTGACCCCCCCAAGAAAACTTGTACCTTTTTGGATCAAGTGGGTTTTTTTAGTTGTGGGAGATGTGTAATGTGCAAAACGTCCAAACACAGAGTGAGGAAGACCACGGATTTTACAGCCCACTCCTCTGGTGAGTCCTTTAAAATTAAAAAGTTTATCAGGTGTGGTACCACCCACGTTACGGATCTCTTGTCCATGTGGACTTCAGTACGTGGGCAGGAAGACCAGAGCATTGGGAGTTAGACTCCATGAATATGTAAATAGGATAAGGAAAGGATTTCAGCACCACAGCCTGTCCAATCATTTTAGACTATTTCACGGAAGGGACCTGAGTAGTTTGACTTTCTGTGGTATAGACAAGGTTGAGGAGGTAACCTTAAGAGAGCCATCTCTCATAATGAAACTCAGTGGATCCATTGGCTTAGAACGATGAACCCCCTGGGATTGAACATTGAATTGGATCTAAACTGTTTTTTTGTCTAATTGGTAGTTATTTTATTTTCATTTTTTATCACACATTTGTTCATTTTTATTTTATTTTTATTTCTATTTAATATTTTTTCTTGTTTATTTTTATATTTATTTTCATTTTATTTTTATTGTTATTTTATTTATTTTTATTTTTATTGATATTTATTTTTATTTTCATTATGATTTTCATTGTATATCATTTATTTTTACTTTTGTAGTCATGTTAGTTAATTGAGTTAATTTTTAAAGTTACTAGTGCTATTGTTATATTGTGTTAAAACCAGAATTGACGGCAAGTTCTTTGAAGTGTTATAGGAAAACATTTTATCCATCCAGTAATATGGTGGTCTTGTCTTCCCTGTGGTTTTTGCTCTGTCCACAGGGGCGACATATTTGCCCCACCAACAAAATGGCCGCAATGCTAAATTTGATTGGTCCTGTTAAGGGCAGGTGCTCTCTCCCTCTGTATTTAAAGATGGCTCAGTTAACCAGAAATGAGGTCCTTGATGATGCCCTGTAGTAGGGTGAAACGCGTAGACGTAATTTCTGGTTCCTATTGACGTCACTTCTGGTATTGTGGAACGCAAGCCATGAACGGCGTTTCCTGTATTCACAGCACCATGTTTTTATGCCTGATTTTATCTTGCTTCTTGTAAGTATCCATTTCTATGCGCAATAAATCCTTTTCATAGCGATACTTCACTGTTAGTCCATTCCTTTTCATTCTGGGTATCTGTTATTCTGGCTGAGTATCTTTAACAAGGAAGTTTTATCTGATGATCTGATGCCTAAGCTGCCATTCCTGCCCATCATTATCAAGCCTGAAGTGACCCCTACACTGAAAGGCTGGGGGTCCATTTGATCCGATGAGTGGGGACACAGGAGGGGGTGTTGTGGCACACCTTGAAAATTTTGGAGCACTTTGCACTTTTGGATTCGAGCACATTAGTCGCTTTATTTGGACTTTCACGTTTATTATCTATTTATTATTTGCAATTTCAATTATACTGTGTTTGCTAGTGCTGTATTTTAAATATTTGTTTCTTCTAAGATTGCCCTGTATTTGGCTCCATCCATCTTCCCATTAACTCTGACGAGCTTCTCTGTCCTTGCTTAAGAAAAGCATCCCCACAACATGATGCTGGCACCACCGTGTTTCACGATAGGGATGGTGTGTTTCAGGTGATGTGCAGTGCTAGTTTTCTGCCACACATAGCGTTTTGCTTTAACCACTTGACATCCGCGCTATGGCCGAATGACGGCCACAGCGCGGACCTGAATTCCCGGGAGGCCGCCGTATGGCGGCCTCCCCTATGCACGTGTCCTGCGCGCGCCCTGCAGGGCACGCGCCGAGCGCGCTGTGATCACCAAGTCGAGTCACTGAGTCCGGTCATGGCCCCTTACCACGTGATCAGCTGTCAGCCAATGACAGCTGATCACATGATGTAAACAAAAGATCGGTAATCGTTTTTTTTTTCTACTCATGCTGACAGCGTGAGTAGAAAAAAAAGCCGTTCACCGGCTCAGATGTGAGGGACATCGGTCCTGAAGTGGAAGAGGCACATCTGCCTCATCAGTGCCACCTAATAGTGCCACCTAACAGTGCCACCTAACAGTGCCCACAAGTGCCATCTATCAATGCCCACAGGTGCCACCTATCAATGCCCACAAGTGCCACCTATCAATGCCCACCAGTAGTGCCAATCAGCGCCACCTAGCAGTGCTGCCTATCAGTGTAACTGATCAGTGCCCATCACTGCTACACATCAGTGCCCATCACTGCCGCCTATAAGTGCCCATCACTGCCGCCTCATCAGCGTACATCAATGGAGAAAAATTACCTGTTTTAATTTTTTTTATAACAAAATATAAAAAAATGAAAAATTTTTTTTTTTTTAAATTCATTTTTTCACATTTTTTTTTAACAAAAAGTAAAAACTGCAGAGGTGATAAAATACCACCAAAAGAAAGCCCTATTTGTGGTGAAAAAATGATAAAAATTTCATATGGGTACAGTGTTGTATGACCGTGCAATTGTCATTCAAAGTGCGTCAGTGCTGAAAGCTGAAAATTGGTCTGGATAGGAGGGGGGTTTAAGTGCCCAGTAAGCAAGTGGTTAAGGTAAAAAAGTCAAACATTGGTCTTTGACCAGAGCACCTTCTTCCGTATGGCTTTTGGAACTCAAATGCAAACTGAAATCAGGACTTCTTATGGTTTTCTTTCAACAATGGCATTCTTCTTGCCACTCTTCCATAAAGGCCATGATTTGTGGAGTTCAACTAATAGTTGTCCTGTGGACAGATTCTGCCACCTGAGCTGTGGATTTCTGCAGCTACTCCAGAGTTACCATGGGCCTCTTGGCTACTTCTCTGAGGAATGCTCTCCTTGCCCGGCCTATCAGTTCAGGTGGACGGCCATGTCTTGGTAGGTTTGCAGTTGTGCCATACTCTTTCCATTTTCAGATGATGGATTGAACAGTGCTCCGTGAGATGTTCAAAGCTTGGGGTGTTCTTTAGGCTTCATGATGCTGTTTGTTCGCTAAGGTTCTCTAACAAACCTCTGAGGGTTTCACAGAACAGCTGTATTTATACTGAAATTAAATTACACACAGGTGGACTCTCCTTACTAGTTATGTGACTTCTGCCACACTTTTCAAATATTTATCTTTAACACATTTTGAAAACCATTTATCATTTTCCTTTCACTTCACAATTATGTGTCATTTTGTGTTGGTCTATCACATAAAATCACAAGAAAATACATTTACGGTTTTGGCTGTAACATGACAAAATGTGGAAAATTTCAAAGGGTATGAATGTTTTTAAAGGCACTGTAGTTGTATATAAAATTAACTATTTATCTTTTAAAAAGTGTTTCCCAGTGCTAAACCTTTCATCTAATGTCTAAATTGCTGCATCTGTAAATTTCAAAATCCAGTATAAAGTTATATTAGTGGAAAACTAGTAGTGAGTTTAACTAATCATTTATTTTTATAACTCTCCTTTAAGAGGGCGTGGCAAGGGGTGTGTCCTATGCCTACATACTTTTGCTAATAGGTGTCCTTCGTTCCCATCTCAGAAAGTTGGGGAAGCGTGGCGCCTCAGCCCGCGCTCGTCGCCCCCCCCTCGGTGGCCGGCATCTCCGATCAGTAAGGCCGTGACTCGGGCCTCCTCGCGATGCCCCCACTCGTGTAGCCCCCGTGCTGGGACCCGCCCCCCCTCTCCCCTGCCTGTATTGTGGATTGGGGTCGGGCTGGAGCCGGAGCGCTCCCCAGCTTCTTTCCACATGACATCCCTGTGGTGGTACCTGTGCCCACCCGCGGACGGCGGGGGGGGTTCCGGTCAGTCGGTCCTTGAGTTCCTCCGCCCGGAGATCCTCCGGGAGGATGGGGTGTAGGGGACGGCTCCGCTCACCTGGCCCCTCAGCTTCCTCCACTGCCGTCAGTCCCGCCCCCCTAGAGGAGGGTTCCGCCGGGGACTCAGAGCTGGATCGGCTCCCCCCAGTGGACAGTTCTCTCCCTGCGCCAAGCTGGGTGGGAGATTTAAATCCCACAGCACATCTGGCTGATTTTGGTGCTGGCTTGCACCATCTCACAGCCCCCTGCAGGGCGGGGGGGGGGTCACAGTACGTCGGGCAGCATGGCCACTGACTCTTGCAAACTCTCCCTGCGCCCTTCCGGGCGGGTGAACCGTCGGACACGAGACCGTCCCATGCGCTAGGTCTATCGTCAGGAACTCCCCCTGCACCCGCACGGGCGGGCGACCGGTTCCCCCCCTCGGCATTTCATTTTACTGCGTCCAGGGCAGGATATGGCACCTCTGCGCCCGGCAGGGCGAGCGATGAGCTCATAATCCCTCGTCCTCTGCCACTCCGTGCCCACCGACTTCCTCCTGCGCCCTGCAGGGCGGAGGACGGTCGTGCACCTTTGACCTCCATCCCGTCGCTAGGGTAGATGCTCCCCTACGCGCCCGACCAGGCCGGAGGTCCAGGTGGGATGCCTGCCATGGTTACCCGGCCTCGTCTCCCCACGCCCGGCAGGGTGGGAGATCTTGGCTCCAGACCCGGGCTGGCGGCAGCACCCGCCCCGGGTCAGCCGGATGGAGCCGGTAGGTGTTCCTGTCGTTGCTCAGCTGCTGTCCTTGGCCAGTTGGATTCTTCCGGGTCTTTGGTTGGACCCCCGCCCCTGGACCTCTCCTTGGGTCGTGACAGCCCTGCAGAACACGGCCTTGCTGGTCTTCAAAGTGCTGCCCGCCTCAGTCTCCAGCCTTCCAGAGTCGTTCCGGAATCGGATTTGCCGCGGGGCCCGGTGGCTGGTCGTCCATCATCGGTGATGCCCCCGCGTATAAGTGAGTATGACTGCGAGTTAATTTGGGGTAGGTCAGCTGACGCTTCCGTATCGGGCCCGGAGGACCGCATAGCGTCTGTCGTCAAATCGGTTCTTTCCAGTATGGGAGTTTCGGGCTTGGCGCCCAACCCCACCTCTGCTTACGGGGGTGCTTTGTGGGCGGTTGCACCTACTGGCACCCATCTGATGGAGGAGATGAAAGAAAAGATATGGCGAGTTCGTCGATTTTCTTACTCTCGTCCCGCCGGATAGGGAGACTATCGACAAATCTCGACGGGTTGACATATCGGCTCAAGGTGACAAACCTAAACAGCTTCCTAGGACGTTTGGGAACTGGCTGCAAGGGTTCTGCGCCTACGCGGGAGTGCTCTGTGAGTGTTTCCCGGAGTTGGCAACTTCGTTGTTTGGCTATTTAGATCTCATTTGGGGTGCATACAAGGTTTACGGGGGACAGTGTTGGTTCCATTATGACACCCAATTTCGCCAGAAAATGGCGGCATGTAGGGAGTTTCGCTTTGATTGTCAGGACAGTAGCCTGTGGTTGCTGCTTATGTGCCCCCACAGGCCTTCGTCCTTTCAGTCCGCAGTCGACGCTCCTCAATCCGGAGCATCGGCCGCTTCAAAAAAAGGGTATCTGCTGGCTTTTCAATGAAAGCCACTGTAAGTGGTACTCCACCTGTCGTTTCAGGCACGAGTGCTCCAGTTGTGGGGGGGCACACCCCGCCAGCCGGTGCTTCCGGAGAGGGAAGCAACCGCTTCCCAGAACGGGAGCCAAGACTGACCTTCCTAAATCGGAGGACGCCGGTGAACGTCTTAGAGATGCTTCCCTGGCTCGACCGGTACCCCCCTCATAGGGAGGCCTGGACCGTGGTTTCTGGATCCCTTTTCCCCGTCAGACGCCCCGACCATGTCTCCAAATTTAAAATCAGCAGTGGAATTCGAGTCCGTCGTTGCCGAGAAGCTTCAGAAGGAAATTGGACCTGGGGCGAATGGCAGGCCCCTTTGACCTTCCCCCTTTCCACAACCTGAGGGTGTCCCCCCTCGGTGTGGTTCCCAAAAAGGCGGAGGGCAAATTCCGTCTTATTCATCATTTATCCTACCCTTCTGGCTCCTCGGTGAATGACGGCATCGACAGGGAGGAATCCAGGGTACATTACGCGTATTTCGACAGGGCGCTCCAGCTGGTTAGGACAGCGGGGCAGTCCGCCCTTCTGGCAAAGGCGGACATCGAGTGCGCTTTCCGCCTACTCCCGGTCCACCCGGACTGTTTCCATCTCCTGGGTTGCTATTTCCAAGGAAGCTATTTTTTCGACATGTGCCTTCCTATGGGTTGTGCCATCTCGTGTTATTTCTTTGAACTATTTAGCAACTTCCTCGAATGGGTGGTCACCCAGGAGGCTGGTCTTCAGTCCCTATTGCATTATCTAGATGACTTCCTCTTCGTGGGTCCAGCGGGCAGTGGGCAGTGTAAACGCCTTCTCTCGGTTTTTCAGGATATGTGGCGGCTTTTCGCCGTCCCACTGTCCAATGAAAAAACTGAGGGCCCCGTAACGGTGTTGTCGTTTCTAGGAATAGAGATAGACACGGTGGCGATGGTTTTCCGGCTGCCTAGTGACAAGCTAACCAGGCTGCTCTCATTGGTTTGCTTGGCAAAAGGGGCGAGAAAATTGCAGTTGAAACAGCTACAATCGTTGCTGGGTCACCTGGTCTTCGCCTGTAGGGTCATACAGATGGGGAGAGCCTTCTGCAGGCGCCTGTCGTGGGCTACGAAGGGCGTGACGGCCCCTCACCACTATGTCCGGATCACCAAGCCCATGCGTGACGACTTGGGGATTTGGCTATCATTCTTGCAGTCTTACAACTGGCAGTCGTGTTACTTGTGGGAGGAAGTGCCGAACACACAGCTGGAGTTGTATACCAATGCTGCAGGCTCCTGTGGGTTCGGCGCTTTCTTTCAAGGGGAATGGTCTGCTGAAGGCTGCCCGGCCTCATGGGCCCGTATGGACTTGTTGCGCAACCTCACCCTACTGGAGCTGTTTCCGATTATCGTTGCCATTGAGCTTTGGGGTGAACGGTTGCGTAATCACCAGGTTGTCTTCTGGTCGGACAATATGAGTGTGGTGCAGGTAGTGAACAGTCAGCCAGTTCTCCTCCAGTCGTTTCGCTGCTACGGTTTTTAGTGTTAAAATGTTTACATTTCAACATTTGTGTTAGGGCCAGACATGTTCCGGGAGCCTCAAATGATATTGCCGATGCTCTTTCTCGCCAACAGTTCATCCGTTTTTGAACCCTGGCACCGTCGGCTTCTCTGGGGGGCCTCCCCTGTCCGGCCCACTTATGGAACCTCGTTTCCGGTGCTTGCTAGAGCTCCTTCAGTCGTCGCTTTCCCCGCGGACGTGGGCGTCGTACTGCCGGGTCTGGCACGAGTGGGCTCAAGCGTCGGGCGGTGAGTTTAACATCTAACTTCTTCAGATGACAGACATCTGGCTCTATTTGCCTATCTAGTTTATTTGCTGGAAAAAGGTGTTTCGGGCTCTACGGTTTCATCTGCTTTGTCAGCATTGTCATTCTGGTTCCAACTTCTTGGGTGGGAGGATGTCACTAAAGCCTTTCCGGTTCGCTGGGTGCTGCGGGGTTGGAAACGGGTTACTTATTCCCCTGACACTAGGCGTCCTATTTCTGTCCAGATTCTCTCTGGCATCCTGTCCCTGTTGCTGTCCGTGTGCTCATCGGAGTTTGAGACACTTCTTTTCCGGGTGACCTTTTCGTGGGCTTTCTTTGGTGCCTTTCGCATTGGCGAATTGGTTTCCAAATCTAAGTTGTCCCCGGGGGGGTATTCGGTGGGAGGATGTTTCGTTATCAGAGCGCAGCGTGACTGTTTTGTTGCGTACATCCAAGACCGATAGTTTCGGCAGGGGCCGCCGAGTAGTCCTGCATCATTGTGGTGGCCCATTTTGCCCGGTGACCCTGGCCCTCCCATTTGTGTCTGCGCGCCCTCCGTCTCCCACGTTTTTTGTTCATGCCGATTCATCCTCGCTGAGTCGGTTTCAATTTTTATGAGTTTTCCGTCGTTGCCTGGAAGCTTTAGGCCTTCCTGTGCGGGACTTTTCGACCCATTCACTTCGCATGGGTGCTGCAACAGCCGCTTCTGGTTTGTGGTTCTCCGATACGGAACTTCAGCGTCTAGGTAGATGGGAATCATCTCGCTTTTCTTTGTATGTTCGTCCACATCTTCTGTGTTAATTTACAGGTTGCCTCTCGGCTCAGATTTGGATACTGGGTGATTCTTTCATCTACTGGGCCGCTCGCTGTGCAGAGATCTGCACCTATGGTAGAAATTTGGGCTTCTCATACAATTTGGCAAGAGTGCGTTGGATCGGGTTACGTGGGTTGCGTTGGCCTCAGGTCCTTCCGGAATGTCAGCGACTTCGCGCCCACGTTTCTGGTCCCATCATCTTGGTTATACACGCTGGTGGGAATGATGTTGGTTACACGCGATCTGTGGACATCATTTCAGCTATAAAAAGTGACATTGCCCAATGTTATGCTTCCTTTACCAACTTGACCCTCGTTTGGTCAGAAATAGTGCCTTGCGCTATATGGGCGCGAGATGTCCCTGGCCCCCGTCTGGAACACTTTCGTCGGAAAGTTAATGCTCAAGTGGCTAAGTTCGTTCGTCGGATCGGGAGTGTTGTGGTCCGACACAAAGACCTAGAAGGTGACAATACGGATTTGCTGAGAAGGGATGGAGTTCATCTCAACGATATCGGGTTGGACATCTTTAACCTGGGCCTTCAGAGGGGCGTGGAACAAGCGCTGGCTGCGGTGGGGCGCCCATCAGTAGCTTACTGACAGGCGGGTGGCGGTTTTTGGTGACCTTGCCAGCAAACATGGCTGTAATAGGTACGCCCTTCATGTTAATTGGGAGATAGACGGGGGGTCCGGCACTTATGGTAAGGACAGGCCCCTCAGTTATCTCCCGTTCACCATTTGGAATTGGGTGCTCACAGTGCAACTGTGGCTGGCACTGTTGAAATGTTTAATGTTATATGTTCAAGTTAATAAAAGCTGTGGCCTTGCCCTTTCCAACATTAATGGTTGTGAGCGGTTTTATTGGATGGGACAAAGGGGTAAGGTTAAAAGTTGGCTATAAAATGGTATGGTATGGGACCTGGGCTCATTGCACCTCAGCAGTCATGCCTCCGAGTCCTGCGAGGAGAGAGCAGCTCTCCAGCTTTCCGGCACTTAGCTGGATCGAGACAGGACTCAGGTATTGGAGGGGGGCTGATCAAGGAATATTTTTTTACTTTACTGAAGAGAATGCATTAAAGTAAAAAAACACTTTAGCCTTTACTTTAAATACAGGTGGAGCATGACAGGCAGAGATGGCTCTAGCTTCTTATAGGTCTTGGATACTCCTAGAGAAAAATCTCCTTGTCATAGTTTCCAACTTTGTTCCCATTTATCTGTGTGTTTTGGTTGTTCCCACCTTTATGGGTATGTCTGCTACAGTGGATAAACATGGCAACCTCTTAGATCATATGGTTTCAGGCTACCAGGAAAACTGGCAAAGTTTCAATAGTCTGTTTTTCTTTTCTTTTTTTTTTTTTTTTTTTTTTAAGCATACAAATTCTGTCTGGTGGGCTTGCAGTAGGATAAAACAATCAAGGCATGGCATACTGTGCAAACCAGGAGTAGAGACTACATACTGTATGTAATATGCAAATATAGCTGCCACATACACGTTTAAAAAAAGGAGTAGTCCAGTCAAAGCTCGTTTGGCTGTACTTCTCCTATGGAACACAGGAGTGCAGTTTGTTTTGCACTCCCGTGACTCGTTTTCAGCAGAGAGCAGGCTGAAGTCCACTCACTGCTGATGTCACGGATGTCTTTTACAGGCACCACGTCATCCTGACAATTAAGTTTGGATCCACCAGGTGCCTGGACTGATACCCAGCTCAGCCTGAGCCGGCCGCCCTGTCCCCTCCACAACCCAGAGCTCCAATGAGCAAGGAGGGGGAAGAGCACAAAGCTGTGATTGACAGTCTACAGCTCTCTGCTCGGGGAGCTCTGAAAACCGAGTGATCGGCGGTGTTTGATCGCTCGGTTCTCAGTGTAGAGGCACCGGGGGACAGATGTAGCATTGGTCCGATGCTACATCTACTTGGTAAGTATAAATTTGAAAAAGAAAAAAAAAAAAAAAAATCCTTCACTTCTCTTTTAAGCTGACCCATTTCATAAGAACAGCAAAGAACTTAAAAAACATAACTGTCCTTAAAGCGTTGGTTAACCACAAAAAAAAAAAAAAAGAGGATCCTAGAGCATTTTATATAGCACAATGATTGTGCTGTGTCATTTGGCCCCCACACCTGTAATACCTGTCCGATCCTACCTGGCTATTAGACATGTGCACAGCCAAAAAATTTGTTCATTTTCGTTTCATTAGTTTATTTTTTTTTTGGGGGTCATTCGTTATGATCGTGATTCATAAATTCGTTCATTCGTAAATTATAAAATTTGGAAATTTGTAAATTCGAAGTTTGAAAATCCAGAAAACCTGAAAATTCAAAAATCTGAAATAGTAACTAACTATTAAATTATAGGTATTGTAATTTCCTTTCAAATTTGACTGTCAGTGAACGTAACAAATACGAATTTATCCGAAGTTACGAATTATCCAAAAAGAATGCTGCATCTAAACAAATGGAACGGAACAAATTAATAATAAATAATAATAATAAAATGTTATTATTGTTGTTTATTATTATTAATTCATTACGTTCCATTCCGTTTTTTCGGATCATACATAACTTCGAATAAATTTGTATGTGTTACGTTCACTAACAGCCAAATTTGAAAGGAAATTAGAATACCTATAATTTAAAAGTTACTAGTAAATACTAATAGTTAAGTTATTATTGGTTAACTATTATTTCAGATTTCCGAATTTTCGAATTTACAAATTTACGAATTCACTAATTTACTAATGTACAAATGTACGGATGTACATTCGTAAATTGCGAATGTACGAATTTACGAATGTCCAATTTCATCGAATTTACGAATATTCGGAAAAAATTCGTTAAACGGGTTTTCGTTAATTCGGATATTCCCGAATTAACGAATTTGTCGAAATTCATTAAAAAACTAATTCGGAACAAAACGAATTGCACATGCCTACTGGCTATACCCTCCCCCCTGGTATGCTGACTCCGATATATTAGGGCTGCTGAGCCCTGACACCTCCGTCATCCGCAGCCTGCTATGTCTCCTCTGTGCTCCCTCTCCCCTCTCTGCCTGTCAGCTTGTGACAGTGCTTGCCCCCTCAACTCCTGCTGCTCAAATAGCTTTCACATCTTCATACCATCCCCTCTGTGTTCTAATCCTGTGTGCCCCTGTGTGAGTGATTTACAAAAAAAAAAAAGTCTGCTATACCTCATTTCACAGCTCTTCTCAGCGATCACATGATTGGCTGGCTCTCTCTCCTCTCCCAAGTGATGTCAGCAGGGGAATCTTGGCCCGCTGCATCTATCAGACGGGGAGAGAAGAAAGCCAACCTATCATGTGATCGCTGAGAAGAGCTCTGAAATGAGGTGTAGCATGTTGATGTTTAGGCAGGGTTGCTCTTAAATTTATCTGCCAAGTGATAGTTGCCTTAGCCAATTGCTAGGAGGTCAATTGATTTCACCCTAATTCTGAAATTGCTGCACTTCTCTCTTTTGTTGCTAGGTGGCTGGGTATCTGGTGACATTAGATAACACAAGGGCATTGCAAGGACAGATTAGGAATGAATGTGGTGTCTCAGCCAATTGGCAGGGATTTTCTTGGGTCTCTTGGCCTGCTGGGAGAGCCTATTGATTTAGGTAATCGGAGTTCAGTGCCACCTGAACGGCTGTCTGGGTGGACGTGTGTTGTAATGCCCCGGGCTGCTAGGCCTGAGCCTGAGGCCTATCCCGGGGACATCTGGCTGCTAGGCTATCTGAGGGCCTATCCAGAAGCAAGAAAGCAGCGTAGGATTGGGATTGCGGCTTGCAGTCCAACCAGAAGTAACGGTTCTGCCGGCTGAAGAACCTGTCGTGGTCGGAGGTAGAGGAGAAGCTGTCGCCATTAAGGGACCATCCACCTTATTACCAGGGACCACTGTGAGTAGCTGAAGCTAGTACCTGAGCAGTAGTCTCACCAACTGGGGATGGTGAAGAATGGGGAAAACTTCGGCAGATGCCAAGCTAGTGACCCAGCCAGTGGAGGTGACGCTTGCAGAGCATTATTGTGTGCCAAGCCAGGGACCAAGCAGGCCAGTGGGGTGAAGCTTGAAGAGTATCTGAGTGCCAAGCTGGGGACCCAGCAGGGACACCGGGGTGACGCTTCAGGAAGACACTTAGTGAGAAGATTGGAAGAGCTCAGGAGATCCAGTGGCAGTGGATCAGATCAGCCGGTCTAAGTGAAAGACTGGGAGCTCGGTTGAGTGTAGATCTAAAAAGGAGATTGTGGAAGTTAAAGAGTTCATTATAACCTTTGTTAGAAACTGTTCAAGATTGTTGCCATAGGAGATGGCGTTTCTACACATGCAGACATGGTGTCTGGCTGGGTGCATTTCCCTGCATGGCTGTCTACCTATAGAAGTCTCGGAGTCTGCTAATTAACATTGAAACTACTAAAGAGTGTCCTGTCCCTAACCCTCTCTCCCACAGTTCTGTTTAAGAGAAAATAAATCTCTTTGCATTCAAGAAGTGTCTGGTACCCATTAATTTATATTACATTGCACCCACCATGCCTCGTAAACCCCCTCCACACAGAAGGATGTCAGCTGTCCCTAACTCTGGAGGTCACCATTAGGCCTGAAGAGGCCCGAGACTTGGCTACAGAGATATAGCAGGCTTTTTTTATTATAAATCACTCACACAGGGGCACACAGGATTAGAACACAGGGGATGGTATGAAGATGTGAACGTGGCTTAACAACCACTTTAACCACTTCCCGCCCGGCCATCATCTGCTATGTGGTTCAGTTATCCTGACTGGGCGTTATATGACGTCCAGCAGGATAACATGCCACCGCGCGCCCGCGGGGGCGCGAACCGCAGCGATCCGTCGGAGGCTCTTTACCACGTGATCAGCCGTGTCCAATCACGGCTGATCACGATGTCAATAGGAAGAGCCGTTGATCGGCTTTTCCTCACTTGCGTCTGACAGACGCGAGTAGAGGAGAGCCGATCGGCGGCTCTCCTGACAGGGGGGGTCTGCACTGATTGTTTATCAGCGCAGCCCCCCCTCAGATGACCACACTGGACCACCAGGGATCGCCACTAGGACCACCAGGGAAGGGGGCAACATGTGGATGGCCAGGTATGTACCCCATGGCCATCCACATGTGCCCAATGTGCCCAGCCAGTGCCTAATCTGTGCCAATCAGTGCTCACAAATGGGCACTGATTGGCACCATTATATTGCAGTGATGCCCAGCAATGCCACCCTTAGGGGCATCAGTGCCACCAATCAGTGTCATCAGTGCCACCCATTAGTGTCCATCTGTGCCACCTGTCAGTGCCCATCCGTGCCACCTGTCAGTGCCCACCCATGCCACCTATCAGTGCCCATCCGTGCCACCCATAAGTACCCATCAATGCCACCTACGAGTGCCCATCAGTGCCACCTATGAGTGCCCATCAGTGTCGCATACCAGTGCCACCTATCAGTGCCCATCAATGCCGCCTATCAGTGCCCATCATCAGTGCCTATCAGTGCCACCTCATTGGTGCCACCTCATCGGTGCCCATCAGTGCCGCCGTATCAGTGCCTGTCAGTGCAGCCGTATCAGTGCCCATCATTGAAGAAGAAAACGTACTTATTTACAAAAATTTTTTAACAGAAACAAAGAAAAACTTGTTTTTTTTAAAAATTTTCAGTCTTTTTTTATTTGTTGCGCAAAAAATAAAAACCGCAGAGGTGATCAAATACCACCAAAAGAAAGCTCTATTTGTGGGAACAAAATGATAAAAAAATAGTTTGAGTACAGTGTAGCATGACCGTGCAATTGTCATTCAAATTGCGACAGCGCTGAAAGCTGAAAATTGGCCTGGGCTGGAAGGTGTCTAAGTGCCTGGTATTGAAGTGGTTAAGGGTGCTTTCACACTGCTCTGTTGGAAAAAACAGGTTAAGAATACATATGCTTTTATATGCGGTTGCGATGCATTTGCGGTGATTCTGGATGACTAACACCAATCATACACCTGTGAAACATGGACACGTGACTCAAAAAATGCACCAAAAACACAACCGCAGTGTATTTTTCATGCGTTTTTGATGCTTTTTCCATTAATTTAAATGAGGAGTTTAAATGCGTTTTTAAAAAGCAAAGCAAAGATGCAGCATGGAGAACTTTTCCCACAGCACAGTAGTTTGAATTGTCCCATAGGATTAAAAGGGAAATATTTTATTGTGTTTTTCTTGTTATTTTAGCAAGGTAAAAGCACAGCAAGAATACATTAGTGTGAAAGGGCTCTTAACCTCTTGCTGCCTGCGTAACTCATATGTACAGCAGACATGAGGGTGGGCTTTATAGTCCATACACCATATATATGCATTCATGAATGGCTGAGGTTTCTGTGCTAAGAGCAGGGCCACTGCTAGCCCCAGCAAAGAGAACAAGCTGTCATAGACAACAATTGGGAGCAGGCAGGATTGTCTCCAAATCATGTGACTACTTTGACAACCAATCACTGTGACAAGGCATTAAAACCCAGTTAAACGGGCACCAGGGCTTGGTAGGGAGGAGTTAAGGCAAATGAAAAATGAGCATTAGGTTTACTCAGCAGGAAGCCAAAATACATAAGGAAGCTACAACAATAAATATATTATTCATATGGAAGCACTATATACATTTAAAAAAGTGTATAACTTTTATTGTCAATGTTTTTTAGCAAGCTGCTTACTCTGGGGGTAAAAATGCAGTCAGAGCCAAGTACTGTGTTGGTGACATGTGAAACTGCATACTTTCTAAGCTGTGACAATGCAACTTCAAATACTCAACAACATAAACTGACAAATAGAGTTGGAACATCGCCTAAAACAGGGGTAGGCAATCTTTTGAGCACAGTGTGCCGAAAAATGTTTTCAAAGAAATTATGCGTGCCGATTTTATAACAAAAAAATGTCAACTTCACACTCTCAGTCACAAAAAGAATTTTTTTTAATAAAGTAAATGCTGTAAACTAATTTAGTAATGAGAAATGAACATCCTGCACTATCACGCCTCAGGTCAGCCCCAATTCCTGCAACTCCACACCTCAGATGAGCCCCAATTCATGCACCTTCACACCTCAGATCACTGTCCGCCTGCAAATATATTTCACCACAGTACCCCCTGCACATCTGCCCCACCACTGTACCCCCCTGCTCATCTGCCCCACCACTGTAACCTCTTTCACATCTTCCCCACCAATCTATCTCCTTTCTCATCTGCCCCACCACTGTACTACCCTGCACATCTGCCCCACCAATGTACTACCCTGCACATTTGTCCCACCTCTGTACCCCCCTGCTCATCTGTCCCACCACTGTAACCACCTGTACATCTGCCCCACCACTGTAACCACCTGTACATCTGCCCCACCGCTGTAACCACCTGTACATCTGCCCCACCACTATACCTCCATGCACATCTGCTCCACCACTGAACCATCTTCTCATCTGTCCTAACACTGAACTTATCTGCTCATCTGCCCCACCACTGTAACCCCCTTTCTCATCTGCCCTACGACTGTACCTCCTGCACATCTGTCCCACCACTGTTTCCCCTGCTCTTCTGCCCTACCCCTGTAACCCCCTGTTTTCCCCCAATGTACCTCCTTTCTCCTCTGCACCACCTCTGTACCTGGTCCTCTGCCCCACTGCTGTAACCCCTTGCTCATCTGTCCCAACAATGTACCCAATTTCTCCTCTGCCCCAACACTGAACCCCCCCTGCTCATTTTCCCCATCACTGTACCCCACCTTGCTTTTCTGTCCCACCACTGGACCCCTTTCTCATCCCTCCCACCACTGTACCTCCTGCACATCTGCCCCACCACTGTAACCCCCCTGCTCACCTGTCCCATCAATGTACCCCCTTTCTCATCTGCCCCACCACTGTACCTCCCTGCACATCTGCTCCACCGCCGTATCCCCATGCTCTTCAGTCTCACTACTGAATCACCTTCTCATCTGTCCTAACACTGAACCCATCTGCTACGCCACTGTAACCCGCTTTCTCATCTGCCCCACCAATGTACCTCCTGCATATCTGTCTCACCTCCGTACCCCCCTGCTCTTCTGCCCCACCTCTGTTCCCTCTGCTCTCCTGACCCACCACTGTTGCCCCTGCTTTCATGCCCCACCACTGTAACCCCCTGCTCATCTGCCCCACCAATACACCTTCTTTCACATCTGCCCCACTGCTCTACCCCCCTGCTTTTCTGCCCCAACACTGAACCCCCAGGCTCATCTGGCCTAACACTGAACCCCCCTGCTCATATGGCCCATCACTGTACCCTCCTGCTCTTCTGTCCCACTGCTGAACCCCCTTCTCATCTCTTCCACCACTGTACCTCCCTGCACATCTGCCCCACCGCTGTACCCTCCTGCTCTTCTGTTCCACCTCTGAACCCGTTCTGCTAATTCTCCCCGCCGCTGTACCCTCCTGCTCATCTATGATATGCAGAGTGGTGAAAGGAAGCAGAGATAAGACACATCTACCTGTCCTGGCACACTTATCCCCGCTGATCCACCTCTCGCATTCAGCCCACGTGCTCGTATGTGATGTCACATACAAGCATCTGGAATGGATGCACAATGATGAGCTCAGATGAGGGGCATTTTCTGAAAGCAGTGGGCCTGTGTGCAGGATCATAAGTTGGGTCCCCGCAGCTTAGAAAAAGTAGTTGGGTGTGATTTTCATTGCACTGATTACTGGCTGTGGCTTAAAGGGACACAGAGTGCAGGGGTTCAGTAGTAAGTGACGTAAAGGTTCAGGAATAATTTCAACAAAGTTCCCAGAAGCTCAACAGTAATTCCACAAACTGTCACCTGATTGTGGTTCTCTCAATCACAGTGAAATCCCCTTCTTTCTGAGATTGGTAGTAGCAACCAAGCGAGTCATCTTCCTCCAGATGGTGGACAGAGCTAGCAGGACTGTGATTGTCTTTAGCAGTGGCCAAGACAGTCCTCCTCCTGGAAACAGGGACCGCATATACAGACTGATTTTACTGTTGTGGGTTTAGTAACACTTTTACTAGTAAACCCCCAGAGGTCAGTAGAGGGTAGGGTAGTATACAGAGGTCAGTAGAGGGTAGGGCAGTATACAGAGGTCAGTAGAGGGTAGGGCAGTATACAGAGATCAGTAGGGCAGATGAGAGTGGTGAGCAGGACAGGGCTAGCAGGAAGGAGAACATGGCAAAGGACAGGGGTCAGCAAGGCGGGGGGGTTGGGGTCAGGAAGGCACAGCACAAGAGGGGTCAGGAGGGCCTGGTACAAGGGGGGGTCAAGAAGAGCCCGGTCCAGGGGGCACTGTACTGGAGGGAACAGTACTGGAGGGTCAGGAGGGCACAGTCCTTGGGGGGGGGGGGACATGGTACAGGGGGGTCTGGAGGGTATGGAACTGTGGGATCAGGAGGGCCGGGAGTTCAAAGGGCACAGTACTGGTTTGTCAGGAGTGTTGGGGGTAAGAAGGCACAGTGCTGGGGGGGGTCAGGAAGGCACACTACAGCGATAGTGTGGAAGGCGTGGTACAGGGGGGTCAAGAGGGTATGAAACTGGGGGGGGGGTTCAGGAGGACACACAGAGGTGTCAGGAGGACATGGTACTGGGGGGTCAGGAGGGCACACAGAGGGGTCAGCAGGGCACACAGAGAGGTTAGGTGGGTACAAGGGTTTTCCAAATGCAGAGCTGCGCAGGAAAGCTGCTGTGACACAGCTACCTGTTCTGGTGCGCTGATCCTGCCGGTCCTCCTCTTTCGGCATGGAGGAGAGGAATAGATCAGTGCACTGAACATTGAGAAGTTAGCCTGAACCTGCTGCTAACAAATCCTAGGTGGCAGAGACATTCATCGCCCCACAGCAAGGGACAGGCTGTGGAATGGAGATGCCTCTACCTATGCTTCCCGGACTGAGAGCTAAGGCAACAAGATGCTCAAGAACAAGTTGTCCCTTCTCTCTACCATTTGCTGGGGGAGGAGCACTTGCGGGTTGACATGACATGACTGCGGTCAACAGGAGATGGATTGCCATACCCTGGTTTAGATCAAAGCATATTCATGTGTGATGTCGCGTACACACGACCGGAGTTTCTGGCAGATAGGTCCGACGGTCTTCCCGACGGACATCCGGCGGACTTCCGATGGACTATCTGAACGAACGGACTCGCCTACACACGACCGGACTTTCCAGCAAATTAGGTCCGCCGGTCTTCCCGAAGGACTTTCGACGGAGTTACGGCGGACTTCCAAATGAACGGACTTGACCACACACGGACTAAAGTCCGTTCATTTTGAACGTGATGAGGTACGACGGGACTAGAAAAGGAAGTCAATCTCGCTGCTTTTAATCGACGAGATTGACACTTTGTGAGCCCTGTCGCAGGTCTGGTATGGATTTTAAGGGGAACCCCTACGCCGAAAAAAACTTTGTGGGGGTCCCCCCAAAATACATACCAGACCCTTATCCGAGCACGCAAGCCCGGCCGGTCAGGAAAGGGGGTGGGGACAAGCGAGCGCCCCCCCTCCTGAACCCTACCGGGCCGCATGCCCTCAACATGGGGGGGTGGGAGCTTTGGGGAGGGGGGGCGCCCTGTGGCCCCCCACCCAAAGGCACCCTGTCCCCATGTTGATGAGGACAAGGGCCTCTTCCAGACAACCCTGGCCGTTGGTTGTTTGGGGTCTATGGGCGGGGAGGCTTATCGGGGTTACTGGGTGACCCCGTTCCAGCATGCCCCAGGACTGTGACGTCATAAGGGGTGGGGTCACCGTGTGACATCACCCAGTGACCACGCCCCATGCCTATATAAGTCATTGCACACCGCTCACACTGCATTACAGCGGGAGAGAGCATTGTGTCAACATTGGAAGAAGAGAAGAGGGAACAAGATGACGGAGAAGACCGGGCCACCGCTAGCAAAAGAGCGGAAAAAGAGCAGAAGATAGCGGAGGAGCCCGGCAGAAGAACCGGACACCGGGAGAAGAGGCCGAAGAGCGGGAGAAGAACCGGACACTGGGAGAAGAGGCCGAAGAGAGTGGAGAAGCCGGAAGAGACCCCCCAAAGTCGGAAGAAGACCCCCGGAGCTGCCTAATAAACTACTTTAAAAACCTGTGTAGTGTGTTTTTTATTGACACTTTTTTCCCCTAGGTAAATGGGTAGGGGTACGATGTACCCCATACTCATTCACATAGGGCGGGGGGGTCGGGATCTGGGGGCCCCCCCGCCGGCAGACCCCGACAACCAATGGCCAGGGTTGTCGGGAAGAGGCCCTTGTCCTCATCAACATGGGGATAAGGTGCTTTGGGGTGGGGGGGCCGCAGGGCGCCCCCCTTCCCCAAAGCACCCACCCCCCCGTGTTGAGGGCATACCGCCTGGTACGGTTTAGGAGGGGGGGCGCTCGCTCATCCCCACCCCCTTTTCTGACCGGCCGGGATGCGTGCTCGGATAAGGGTCTGGAATGGATTTTGGGGGGACCCCACGCCGGTTTTTTTCGGCATAGGGGGTTTCCCTTAAAATCCATACCAGGCGACATTGTTGCCTCTTTCTCGTGCTCGCTGCAATAGGAAAATTTGTTTTTCCTATTGCAGCAAGCGCAAGATTATACCCTGTCGCCGAGAACCAGCGCGGTAGGATTGCGCTGGAAACATTCTTGCGGGCAGGTGCTGTAGCTGCCCTTGCGTCATATTTGGTCCGTCGGACCAGCATACAGACGAACAGGCTTCTCAATAGGAACTGGGTCCGGCGGAGTTCCAGCGGAAAGATTTGAAGCATGTTTCAAATCTAAAGTCCGGCAGATTTTCGACCAAAAAGGTCCGTCGGAAGTCCGATGAAGCCCACACATGGTCAGATTGTCCGCCGGATTTGGTCCGTCGGACCAGTCCAGTGGAAAAGTCAGCTCGTGTGTACGCTGCATTAGAATAGCCCAGTCAAAGTCTAGACCTAAATTCAATTTAGAATCTGTGGCAAGACTTGAAAATTGCTGTTCACAGGCGTTCTGACAGAGCTTGAGCTATTTTGACAGAGCTTGAGCTATTTTGCAAAGAAGAATAGGCAAAAATTTCACTCTCTAGACGTGCAAAGCTGGTAGAGACATACCCAAAAAGACCTGCAGCTATAATTGCAGCGAAAAGTGGTTCTGCAAAGTGTTGACTCAATACAAAGGCACGCCACACTTTTTAGATATTTATTTGTAAAAAAAAATGAAAATCATTTATCACTTTCTTTCCACTTCACAATTATGTGCCACTTTGTGTTGGTCTATCACATAAAATCCCTAAAAAATACATTTACGTTTTTGGTTGTAACATGACAAAATGTGGAGAATTTCAAGGGGTATGAATACTTTTTCAAGGCATCATATACAGTTGTGCTCATAAGTTTACATACCCTGGTTTCATGGCCATTTTTCAGAGAATATGAATGATAACACAAAAACTTTTCTTACACTCATGGTTAGTGTTTGGCTGAAGCCATTTATCATCAACTGTGTTTACTCTTTTTAAATCATAATGGCAACAGAAACTACCCAAATGGCCCTGATCAAAAGTTTACATACCCCAGTTCTTAATACCGTGTATTGCCCCCTTTAACATCAACGACAGCTTGAAGTCATTTGTGGTATTTGTGCATGAGGCTCTTTATCTTCTCAAATGGTAAATCTGCACATTACTCTTAGCAAAAATCTTGTAAATTCTTGGGCTGTCTCGCATGAACTGCACATTTGAGATCTCCCCAGAGTGGCCCAATGATATTGAGGTAAGGAGACTGAGATGGCCACTCCAGAACCTTCACTTTATTCTGCTGTAGCTAATAACAGGTCAACTTGGCCTTGTGTTTTTGATCATTGTCATGTTGGAATGTCCAAGGATGTCCCATGCACAGCTTCCTGGCTGATGAATGCAAATGTTCCTCCAGTATTTTTTGATAACATACTGCATTCATCTTGCCATCAATTTTGACCAAATTTTCTGTGTCGTTGCAGCTCACACATCCCCAAAACATCAGCGATCCACCTCTGTGTTTCACAGCAGGAATGGTGTACCTTTCATCATAGGCCATGTTGACTGCTCTCCAAATGAAGCGTTTATGGTTGTGGCCAAAAAGCTTAATTTTGATCTCATCACTCCAAATGACTTTGTGCCAGAAGGTTTGATCTCTGTGCTGTTTGGCATATTGTAAGCCGGATACTTTGTGGCATCTGCGTAGTAATGGTTTTCTTCCGGCAACTCGACCATGCAGCTCATCTTTCTTCAAGTGCCTCCTAAGCCCTCATGCACACAGGCTGTTAAAAAAACGTTATGAAAACGCCAATATCTTTGCAGTGATTTTTTTAAAACTTTTTTCAGCGTTTTTGCAATAGCGTTTTTTAGCGTTTTTCCACGTTAGCGTTTTTGAGTGTTTTTTTTTTCTTTTTTTCAATGGATCAAAAACGCTAAAAAACGTTGGCAAATGACGTTTTTGAGCGTTTTTGAGCGTTTTTCAGCGTTAGAGCGTTTTTACAGCTGAAAAACGTCTTTCAGAACCCACTGGTCCTGGGTTTTTTTTACAGCTTAAAAACGCCTATGCCACTTGCAGCTCAAAAACGCCTAGGTGGGCATGAAGCCATAGACTAACATAGACAGGCCTTTTTAAGCTGCAAAAAAAGCTCAAAAAAGCAGCTGTAAAAATGTCCGTGTGCATGAGGACTTATTGTGCACCTTGAAACAGCCACACCACCTGTTTTCAGAGAGTCCTGTATTTCACCTGAAGTTATTTGTGGGTTTTTCTTTGCATCCCGAACAATTTTCCTGGCAGTCGTGGCTGAAATTTTAGTTGGTCTACCTGACAGCGATTTGGTTTCAATAGAACCCCTCATTTTCTACTTCTGGATTAGAGTTTGAACACTGCTGATTGGCATTCTCAATTCCTTGGATATCTTTTTATATCCCTTTCCTGTTTTATACAGTTCAACTACCTTTTCCCGCAGATCCTTTGACAATTCTTTTGCTTTCCCCATGACTCAGAATCCAGAAACATAAGTGCAGCAACATGAAAGATGCAAGGGTCTGTCAGGAGTCCAGAAACTCATAGACCTTTTTATACACACACACACACACACACACCAATTACAAGTAAGCAGATCACAGGTGAGGATGGTTACCTTTAATAGCCATTTAACCACTTCAGCCCCGGAAGATTTGGCTGCTCAGTGACCAGGCCATTTTTTGCGATACGACACTGCGTCGCTTTAACTGACAATTGCGGGGTTGTGTGACGCTGTACCCAAACAAAATTGACGTCCTTTTTTTCCCACAAATAGAGCTTTCTTTTGGTGGTATTTTATCACCTCTGCGATTTTTATTTTTTGCGTTATAAACAAAGGAAGAGCGACAATATTGAAAAAAAAAAAAAAAAAAAAAAAAAAAAAACACAATATCTTTTACTTTTTGCTATAATAAATATTCCAAATTAAAAAAAAAAAACAAAACACATTTTTTCCTCAGTTTAAGCCGATATGTATTCTTCTACATATTTTTGGTAAAAACAAAAATCGCAATAGGCGTATATTGATCTGTTTGTGCAAAAGTTATAGCATCTACAAAATAGAGGATAGGTTTATGGCATTTTTATTATTATTATTATTTTTTACTAGAAATGGCGGAGATCCGCTATATTGCGGCAGACAAACTGGCACATTTGTGGGACCATTGACAATTATACAGTGATCAGTGCTATAAAAATTAACTGATTACTGTGTAAATGTCACTGGCAGGGATGGGGTTAACACTAGGGGGCGATCAAGGGGTTAACTGTGTTCCCTAGGTGTGTTCTAACTGTAGGGGGGTGGGACTGTCTAGGAGGAGAGAGAGAGAGAGAGAGAGAGAGAGAGAGAGAGAGAGAGAGAGAGAGAGAGAGAGAGAGAGAGAGAGAGAGAGAGAGAGAGAGAGAGAGAGAGAGAGAGAGAGAGAGAGAGAGAGAGAGAGAGAGAGAGAGAGAGAGAGAGAGAGAGAGAGAGAGAGAGAGAGAGAGAGAGAGGAGAGAGAGAGAGAGAGAGAGAGAGAGAGAGAGAGAGAGAGAGAGAGAGAGAGATCAGTGTTCATACTTAGTATGAAAAAAACCCCCCACAATATCTGTCTCTACTCCCCTGAAAGAACCGGGCACTTGCACTGGCTCCGGGCACACACTGTGGGGGCACGCGCGTGCCCCTAGTGGCCAAAAGGAAAAGTGACGTAAGGTAACAACTATAAACACTTCATTTGGAGAGGAGTCAACGTGGCCTATGATGAAAGGTACACCATTCCTGCTGTGAAACACAGAGGTGGATCGCTGATGTTTTGGGGATGTGTGAGCTGCAACGACACAGAAAATTTGGTCAAAATTTATGGCAAGATGAATGCAGTATGTTATCAAAAAATACTGGAGGAACATTTGCATTCATCAGCCAGGAAGCTGTGCATGGGACATCCTTGGACATTCCAACATGACAATGATCAAAAACACAAGGCCAAGTTGACCTGTTATTAGCTACAGCAGAATAAAGTGATGGTTCTGGAGTGACCATCTCAGTCTCCTTACCTCAATATCATTGGGCCAATCTGGGGAGATCTCAAACGTAGCAGTTCATGCAAGACGGCCCAAGAATTTACAGGATTTTTGCTAAGAGTAATGGGCAGATTTACCATTTGAGAAGATAAAGAGCCTCATGCACAAATACCACAAATGACTTCAAGCTGTCATTGATGTTAAAGGGGGCAATACACGGTATTAAGAACTGGGGTATGTAAACTTTTGATCAGGGTCATTTGGGTAGTTTCTGTTTCCATTATGATTTAAAAAGAGTAAACACAGTTGATGATAAATGGCTTCAGCCAAACACTAACCATGAGTGTAAGAAAAGTTTTTGTGTTATCATTCATATTCTCTGAAAAATAGCCATGAAACCAGGGTATGTAAACTTATGAGCAAAACTGTATATAGTGCCTTGAAAAAGTATTCATACCCCTTGAAATTCTCCACATTTTGTCATGTTACAACCAAAAATGTAAATTTACTCCTGACCTGTGAACACTGCGCTATGTACTCCTGACCTGTGAACGCTGCGCTATGTACTCCTGACCTGTGAACGGTGCGCTATGTACTCTTGACCTGTGAATGCTGCTCTATGAACTTCTGACCTGTGAACGCTGCGCTATATACTCCTGACCTGTGAACGCTGCACTGTATACTCCTGACCTGGATAAGTTCATTTTTTTTGTTAACAAGAAAAAGTTTATTCAAGATGTTTGAAAAGCGATGATCAGGCACATTAGGCAACAAATTCGTAAATCAGGGATAACCAAACATGTGGAACCATATACATATCAGGAGATTAAACCAAGCTAGGTCACATATTACAAATAAAACGGTTATCAATACTGGTACATCGTGGCATAGAGATGAACGTATCTCTAGCAGGATGGTGGAGGAAAAAAGGGGGGGGGGGTATCTCCTGCGGGGGGAGAGGAGGAAGAAATTATGGGATGGGGGGGAAACGAAAGGGGGCCACAAGAGATAATATTGCATACAAAACCCTGCAAGGGAATAAAAAGACATAGGTACCCAGGAGCAGATGAAAATCAGAGTAGAGCATCTTGATCAAGCTGAGGAGCCTCCTCCTCTGTGGAGCCCCAGGTGTCTATCCAGCCCGCCCAGACCTTGTCAAATTTTTTAGGACAGTTCTGGTTAAGGTATGTGATCTTGTACAGAGGTAAAACAGAGTTCAAGACAGAGCACCATGTATATATTGTGAGTGGTAGGGCATCCTTCCAATGAAGAAATATCTCCCTCCGTGCAGAAGGTGGCATACCTCAAAAATAATCTAGTATAGTGACCTATAGTGTGATTAAAGACATTTAGTAGCATGATTTTGGGATCCGACCCAAGGGTTAGATTAGTGATCAGATTTAGATCGGCAAGGACCGCTAGCCAATATGCGTCGAGCTGAGGCAGGACCAAACCATGTGTAAAAATGAAGCAGCCTGCGTACCACATCTGGGGCAGGGGACTGGGACTGTAGGATTCATTACCGTTAATCCCTTCGGGGTAAAGTAGGCCTTATGCAGGAATTTAATCTGGAGAATCTGATCCCTGGCTGATATCAGTAACAAACGAGGACAAGCAGTCTTCCCACTCCTCTGTCAAACCTGGGATATCCAGTGGTGTATTTAGGTTTTGTGCTGCCCTAGGCCTGACTAAACTCGTGCACCCCCTAATTTAAATATGACCCATCCCTTCCTGTCAAGGCCGCACCCCTTTCTGTTTAAGACCCACACGGTCATCTCTCAACCACACCCCTTCCTCTTTAGGCTTCACACTTTCCTCTTAGAGCTCCACCTCTTCCTCTCTGTACATTAAAAGTGGGTACCAAGTGCCTACTTTTAAGCTCCTTAAAGGCAGGGACCAATGTGAATGTACAATGCAGGTTACTCACCAACAGTTGCCCCACCCAACCCCTACCCTGCCCCTAAACACGCTCTCATAAATTATCTCGTGAGACGATACTGTAAGGCCCCTTTCACCGGAGTCGATACATTTTGATGGACACCGCTAGCTGAGCGGGGATCACTTCGTTGATCCCCGCTGAGCAGGCAGATGACAGGTCCGCCTCTGCTCACTGTGCTGAGACGGACCTGTCAGAGCCCCACTGTTCTCTATGGGGAGATCAGATGTCACCTGGTGCGGTAAAACATGGTGTCACCCCTCCCCACCTTAGTGCCTGAGATCAGTAATGCATAATGGCCGACAGGCCCTCTTTCCAGACCCAGCGAAACAGCAGCAGTGATCCCTCCAGCTGGATGTTCGCTCACCCTGTGTTGTGTAGTGCTCTCTCTGGCGGTGATGGGCAGCGGGGCGCTCTCTCTGGCGGTGATGGGCAGCGGGGCGCTCTCTCTGGCGGTGATGGGCAGCGGGGCGCTCTCTCTGGCGGTGATGGGCAGCGGGGCGCTCTCTCTGGCGGTGATGGGCAGCGGGGCGCTCTCTCTGGCGGTGATGGACAGCGGGGCGCTCTCTCTGGCGGTGATGGGCAGCGGGGCGCTCTCTCTGGTGGTGATGGGCAGCGGGGCGCTCTCTGGTGGTGCTGGGCAGCGTGGCGCTCTCTCTAGTGGTGATGGGCAGCGTGGCGTTCTCTCTGGTGGTGCTGGGCAGCGTGGCGATGGGCAGCATGGCGCTATCTCTGGTGGTGATGTGCAGCGTGGCTCTCTCTCTGCTAGTGCTGGATAGCGTGGCGTTCTCTCTGGCTTACCACAGCACAGTCCTCTCTTTCGTTTTCCTGTCTCCTATAACTGGCTGCTACAGTGTAGCAATCACTCCCTCAGCTTGTTCCCGGGATCTCTCTCTCTTGCCCCAGCAGGGTGCATGCTGGGGGGGTGTAAACGGCCCCCCTCTGAAGAACAACGGGGTCGACAATCTTCTGGGACTACATGTCCTATGATGCTCCCCTAGTCTCTTTTTATTGGCCTCCGCTGTGGCCAATGGGGGGTGGAGGAACGAGCAGGAAGCTGGGTGGGTAATCTGAAAAGAGCCTTCTCTCTTATCCTGCGTGGCTGACAGGAAAAGAGGGGGGGTGAGGGGGAAACCAGACAGCCTGCCTCTCCCCTGTCAGTGCCAGAACCTGTCTTCAGCTGAGAAGCAGCTGTCACCACTTCACAGCTGGGGGGGCTCAACAGCACCCGCCACTACAACTGCTTCCTGGAGGGTGTCACCGGGTGCGCTCCGCCCCCCACAGCGACGCCACTGCCTGGGGTTCCCCACGTCGTCCTCGCTCTCCTCCTCTGGACATTGACTGACCCCACCCGGGGGAGGAGTTTTTAAACGTGTAAGGATGCCAGTGGAGGGTAGGCAGACAATTAAGCTCTGCCTTTGCCAGTTGCATAGCCAGTCCCGGGCCGCTCTATGGGGGCGCTAGTCCCCCCCCCCACCTGGCCAACTACGCAGGACACTCAAACTGCCCATAACAAGTGCCGCGCTACAACAAAGCCGGGGACTGTATATGTGCAGGAGGCGGCCGTGCGAGGCAGGACGACGGGTGGGCTTTTGTCGTGCGGGGGGGGGGCTTTTTTGCCGCCCCCCGCAAAGTGCCGCCCTAAGCCAAGAGACAGCACTGGGGATAGCTACCTGCCATTTAGCAAAAGTCCTGTCCAACTTGTTTGTACGGGCTATAGAAAGCGGAAGTATAGACAAGATAAGGGTTTGTCTATAACCTTAGCAATGAATAAGCTCTCTAACCGATCAGACTTCAGAGAAGGTGGAAACTTTCTGTGAAAGGCATGTCGGAGTAGAAAGTATCTAAAAAAGATCCACTGCGGTAAATCATAAGCAGCCCTAAGATCAGAAAATGAGCGGAGCTTGCCCCCCAACACGATGTGTTTAAGGTTTACTATCCCCTTCCTAGCCCATACCTGCGCGTCCGGAGCTTTATTCATATGTGTAAGATTGGGATTCCCCCAAAGGTGAACATGAGGGGAAAACGTCTCTGAAGAGCGATACCGGGCTCTAGCCCTATGCCACATCTTGATCGTGGTGTGCATCAGCTTCGTTATCCCAGGGTGAGACCTTGCTCCCCTGAACACTAGGTTGCTAAGGGTGGAATAGGATCCCATAATAGCTGCCTCCAAGGTTACAGCCGGGTTATCTCTAGGTTGGGAGAACCACCACCTTACCGTCACCAGGACTGCCGCCCAGATATAGGCCAGAAAATTAGGCAAGGACAGATCTCCCTGGGTGAGAGGCAACTGTAGCGTGGAAATAGACAGACGTGGAGGTCTCCCATTCCACACGAAGGAGGATATAATGCCATTCAATTTATCAAAAAAGGAAGCAGGGGGTAACAGAGGAGAGTTACGAAAGAGGTATAGGACATTGAGTACATACATCATCTTTACTAAATTTACTCTGCCCACCGGAGTGAGAGGGAGACTCCAGGTCATGCATTTCTGGGAGAAGGCCCTTAGCAGCGGCAGTAGGTTTAGGTGAAAGTATGAGGACAAAGGGGCTCACACCACCACCCCCAAATATTTGAATTCAGTAACCCAAGCTAATGGGGTATCAGACTGGGGAAGGGGGTTCGAGACATGCAGAGGAAACAAGATTGTTTTACCCCAATTGATTCTTATACCTAAAAAAGACCCAAAGGCCTCAAAAATTTGTAGGGCCGCAGGTAAAGAGGAGGTGTCCTTTAACCACTTGACCACTGGGCACTTAAACCCCCTTAAAGCGGGGGTTCACCCACACCGCCAAAAAAAAAAAAAAAAAATATTAAAAGCCAGCAGCTACAAATACTGCAGCTGCTGACTTTTAATACATGGCCACTTACCTGTCCCAGGGTCCAGCGATGTCGGCAGGGGACGC
Source organism: Aquarana catesbeiana (assembly GCF_042186555.1). NCBI lineage: Eukaryota > Metazoa > Chordata > Amphibia > Anura > Ranidae > Aquarana > Aquarana catesbeiana. Next base: position 573,910,057 of record NC_133327.1, read on the forward strand.
CGAGAACCCGCTCGGTTCTCAGCAGCTGCCGCCGCCATCCTAGGTGAGGGAATCAGGAAGTGAAGCGTTGCGGCTTCACTTCCCGGTTCCCTACTGCGCATGCGCGAGTCGCGCTGCGCGTCCCAAGTGGTCCCCGCTCTCTCCTGGGAGCTGTGTGTTCCCAGCAGACAGCGCGGTGGGGACGGGAAGTGGCGTAGACTTCCATGGGAGTCTATGCCGGAAGTGGGTGCAAATACCTGTCTTAGACAGGTATCTGCACCCCCCTCCCCCCTGAAAGGTGCCAAATGTGACACCGGAGGGGGGGAGGGTTCCGAAAAGCGGAAATTCCATTTTTGTGTGGAACTCCGCTTTAATAACCAGACCAATTTTCAGCTTTTGGTGCTCTCACGTTTTGAATGACAATTACTCAGTCATGCAACACTGTATCTATATGAAATTTTTGTCCTTTTTTTCACACAAATAGAGCTTTCTTTTGGTGGTATTTAATCACCTCTGGGTTTTTTATTTTTTGCGCTATAAAAGAAAAAAGACCGAAAAATCTGTAAAAAAAAAATGCATTTTTCTTAGTTTCTGTTATAAAATTTTGCAAATTAGTAATTTTTCTTTATATTTTGGCCAAAATTTATACCGCTACATATCTTTGGTAAAAATAACCCAAATCGGTGGATATTATTTGGTCTTTGTGAAAGTTATAGAGTCCAAAATCTATGGTGCCAATCTCTGAAAATTGATCACACCTGAAGTACTGACGGCCTAATTTCTTGAGACCCTAACAAGCCAGAAAAGTACAAATACCCCCCAAATTACCCCTTTTTGGAAAGAAGACATTCCAAGGTATTTAGAAAGATGCATGGTGAGTTTTTTGAAGTTGTCATTTTTTCCCACAATTCTTTGCAAAATCAAGTTTTTTTTTTTTTACTTTTTTTTTTTTCTCCTTCACAAAATTGTCATATTAGCAGGTTATTTCTCACACACCGCATATGCATACCACAAATTACACCCCAAAACACATTCTGCTATTACTCCCGAGTATGGCGATACCACATGTGTGAGACTTTTACACAGCGTGGCCACATACAGAGGCCCAACATGCATGGAGCATCTTCAGGCGTTCTGGAGCACCCAGGCCAATTCTGACATTTCTCTCCAACATGTAAAAATCATCATTTATTAGCTAGAAAATTACATAGACCCCAAAACATTATATATGTTTTTTAGCAAAGACCCTAGAGAATACAATGGCGGTCATTGCAACTTTTTATCTCGCGCGGTATTTTACATTTTTTTGAACGCTTTTTTTGGGAAAAAAAAAAAAAAAACAGTTTGTGCTTTTAAAAAAAACAAAACAGTAAAGTTAGCCCAATGTTTTTGCATAAGATGGAAGATGAAGTTACGCCGACTAAATAGATACCCAACATGTCACCTTTCAAAATTGCACGCGCTTGTGGAATGGCGTCAAACTTCGCTACTCAAAAATCCCCATAGGCAACGCTTTAAAAATTTTAACTGGTTACATGTTTTGAGTTACAGAGGAGGTCTAGGGCCAAAATTATTTATCTCGCTCTACTGATCGCACCAATACCTCACATGTGTGGTTTGAACACCGTTTTCATATGTGGGCGGGACTTACGTATGCGTTCGCTTCTGAATGCGAGCACACGGGGACAGGGGCGCTTTAAATTTTTTTTTTTTTTTTTATTGTTAATTTTACTTTATTTATTTTAGTTTGATGCTTTTTTTCAAAAAAAAAAAAAATTTTGACCTCTTTTATTCCTATTACAAGGAATGTAAACATCCCTTGTAATAGGAATATAGCATGACAGGTCCTCTTTACAGTGAGATATGGGGTCAATAAGACCCCACATCTCACCTCTAGGCTGGGAAGCCTGAAATAAAAAAATAAAAAAAAAAAGATCCTGGCTTCGATCGTAGCGGTGAGTCGGTAGAAGCACCGGAGGGTGGCGGGAGGGGGGGACGTCCCCTCTCGCCACCCGTAAGAACGATCAAGCAGTGGAACAGCCGCTATGATCATTCTTATGGTGTAGGGAATCGCCGGCTAAAAAAGCTGATATCTGAATGATGCCTGTAGCTGCAGGCATCATTCAGATATCCCCACACAAAGTCAAGAACGTCCTATGACAGCCAGCGGGCGGGAAGTGGTTAAAACGCATTTTTTTTTTAACACAAAGTTGTCCATTTATACAATATTTCTAACACATAGCATGTACATACCAAAAATGACACCACAAAATAGATTCTCCTCCTCCTCCTCCTGAGTACAGCGATACCACATGTGTGAGACTTCCACAGCCTGGCCACATACAGGGGCCGAGTACAGCCGAGTATGGCTGAGCATGGCAGGGTATGGCTGAGCATGGCAGGGTATGGCAGAGTATGGCTGGGTATCACCGAGTATTGCAGAGTATGGCTGGGTATGGCAGAGTATTGCAGAGTATGGCTGGGTATGGCAAGGCATGGCAGAGAATGGCGGGGTATTGCAGAGTATCGCAGAGTATGGCAGGGTATCGCAGAGTATGGCAGGGTATCGCAGAGTATGGCTGAGCATGGCTGGTTATGGCTGAGTATGGCTGAGTATGGCTGAGTATGGCAGGGTATCGCCGAGTATGACTGGGTATCACAGAGTATGACTGGGTATGACTGGGTATGGCGGGGTATTGCAGGGTATTGCGGGGTATTGCACAGTGTTGTGGGGTATTGCAGAGTATTGCGGGGTATTGCAGAGTATTGCGGGGTATTGCAGAGTATTGCGGGGTATTGCAAAGTATTGCACAGTGTTGTGGGGTATTGCAGAGTATTGCACAGTATTCTGGGGCATTGCAGAGTACTGCAGGGCATTGCAGAGCATTAGGGATAGCTGAGAATGGATGGATGGATGCCTGTGACTGGTTAGCGCTGTGGGCACTACACATCTGGCCCACAGCGCTACTGCCATCCATCCACCCCCCTCTCCGCTCACAGTGTACCAATCGGTACACAGGAGGGGAGGAGAGATGAGATGACGCCGGTTTGTTTACATGTGATCGCTCCGTCATTTGACAACGGCGATCAGCGGCCGTTTACCGGTCACGGATGTGTTCAGGTGCGCACCCCAGGGGGCGCGCGAGAGGGGAACTCTGGGAAGAAGTCATGTGACGTGATCCCAGAGTTAAGCAACCTCCCTGCTGCCGTCATTCGGCTATGGGCCGGTTGTAAAGTGGTTAAATACAAGAGGGTATCATCTACGTACAGAGATATCTTGTCAACCACCACCCCCACCTGAATGCCATCTACCGATGAGGTAGACCTAACACGGACCGCCAGAGGCTCCATTGCCAGTGCAAATAGGCCCGGGGAGAGCAGGCAGCCCTGCCTGGTACCTCGGGTCAGGGAAAAGGAGGGTGATAGGGAGGTGTTATTACGAATCCTGGCCTTAGGTTTATGGTAAAGTAGCTGAATCCATTTAATGAATCGGGGACCAAACCCAAACTTACGTAGGACGCCCCAGAGGTAGCGCCACTCCACTGAATCAATGTCCTTTTCAGCATCCAGAGAGGCCACCACCTCCGAACCCTCCCCGTCCGTCCTCGATAGATGGGTAAGAAGCCTTCAGATATTAATGTCTGTTTGCCTACCCAGCATAAATCCAGATTGGTCTGCGTGTACCAGAGCAGTGATTACAGTGTTCAGTCGACCAGCCAGAACCTTTGGCAAAATTTTTGCCTTCACATTAACCTCCCTGGCGGTATGATTATGTCAGATTTTTACGTCTCAAAGCGGTACAATTATTTTGCATAGAAATTTGGTGTTTTATATTGTAGGCCTGTAATTCTTAGCAATAAACACACTTAAATCTTTCCACCAAGAGTCTAGTAGAAATCCCAGGTATGATGAAGTTTGAAACACAAAATCATAAATTATAATATAATAAATAATTATAAAAAATAATATTATTATAATAATAATAAAATTAATTTCCCCACCATTCACTATTGCTCAATTCTGCAAGTGTTCTAATTTACTATCGCTGTTTTCTAACTGGTCTAACCACTTTTGACGTAAAGGGATGCTTTTTGGTTGCTATGAACAATCTCGAGTTTCCAGGCAGAAAGAACAGTGTATATAATATAAAACTGCATGCAGGGCATTGGACAAAGTACTGGGAACAAATAGGATGTGAAATAATTTCATACAGTAATGTAATCTGTAAGATTACAGTGTACTGTATGTATTATGATTTTTCACTTTTTTGAATTTGCAGCCGGGCCCTGCCCCCCCTGCGTCGCAACGCTCGCAGGGAACGGAGCCCAGCACGGAGAGGCTTCGGGCAGAGGACAAAGCCCACGGACACAGTAAGGGGACATCGCAGGATCCTGGGGACAAGGTAAGTATACCGCATCAGGATCCTGCAACGCAATCCCAAGTGTGGCTCGGGGTTACCACTAATGGTGCTGAAATTTAACCCCGAGCCACACTCGGGAAAAAAAATGCCAAGGAAGTTAAGGAGGGAAAAAGGCCGGTACGAGGAACACTGATCCGGGGTTTTTTCCAGGTTTTAGAAAGACCACTACAACTGCCCCTGACATGGGGCTATCCAGCGCATCTCAGAAGGCAGATGTGAAACAGGGCAACTCAATCTCCTCTAGGTAATTATGCAGCTCCTCGTCCATGCCTATAAAGCTCCTGATAATAAGACGCAAAACGGTTATTAATAGAGATAGGGTCAGTCAAGGGCTATCCATCCGCATCTCTAATGCTCTCCCTAGCCAGCCATGCCAACATGCAACCATTCTTTTCCCCGTGTTCGAAAATACGCTTAGACTGATGTAAGAGCTGTTTTTTTTGTGGCAGACGTACGAAGCAGGAGAACATCCCTCAGAGCAGCCTGAAAAGCAGAATACACTCGGGAGTTTCTGGACTGGGAGTACTCCGCCTCGAGAGCCGATACCCTCTCCTCAGCCCGCACCAACTCTACTCTCAAATCCCTACATACTGTACGGATGTGTGACTGAAAGCTCCCCCTGGAGAAAGCCTTAAAGGCACCCCAAGTGGTGAACAAAGAAGTAGAGTGATCCAGGTCATTCCAGTATCGTATCATATCAAATCTATATGGTTCAGACACCCTTGAGTCGGATAACCAAAATCTGGCCAGGCGACAAAGACTGTCCGTCGGGGCCATAGACACATTTAGTTGTAAAGCAATTGGTGCATGGTCCGAGATGCCACGAGGAAGAATGGAGACGTCTCGAACCCTGGGGAGAACAGACCCCCAGCATAGATCAGGTCTATGCGAGAGAAGGTTTTGTGTGAAGCAGAGTGGCACGTATAGGGCCGTTGTTGAGGATGATGCCACTTCCACACATCTGTAAAGTTGGAGGCCTCGGCCCATGCGGCCACCAGCTGAATAGTCTAACGGAGGCAGGGGGAGGCAAGTATAGTCCCATCAGAACCACCTCCAATCTATCCAACATGGAATGTAATATAACATTAAGGGTCCGGGTCCAGCTCCAACACCGGTAGTCAAAAGGGAAGGGATTTATGAACCAGGATGCTAACCCCCGGGAGTAATTGGTATAGGAGGAGTGGTAATGGTGACGCACCCAGGGTTTCTTAAGACTCAACAATTTACTCCCAGTCAGGTGGGTCTCCCCCAAGAATACAAATCTGTGGGCAATAGGATTTCAGAAATTGAAAAACCAGGGACCTCTTCACTAAGGAATTCAACCTCCTGGTGTTCCAAGAGACAATAGTGCAATTAGCCATAATCACTAGTCAAATTAAGGTTCAACATGATGAACAGAGATAGGGTTAAGAGCAGAGCCCGGACCACCGCACATAACAGGTCAGTTAGTATATGGTATCCCAGAGTAGCATATATAACACCACTTGTAGAAAAACAAAAAAACACAGACAGACAACAACATAGCAACCCCAACTGAACCCCCCCACCCCACCACCCCAGCTCAAACTTTGGGGAGGTTTCAGACCCACAAACAGAACAAAGGCAGAGACGCCTTTCAGGGGGAAGCGTGTGCAAAATGACATCTATAGTCCGGCAGTCACTTAGTAAACATTTGTGGTAAAACTTGAAACCGGTAGAAAAGAGCGGGTGCTGTCTCCCAGCAGCTGCTGGGGGTACAAAACTTAAATATTAGGTGTGAAAGGAATAGCCCACAGGCTTTCAGGCACCGGCCAAAGGGATATGGGAGAAGGCTAAGCAGTTTGTATCCTGTCTGGAACAACATAGTATAAGCCAGTAGGATGACACCGTAGCCTCCAAGGGAACAGCTTCAATATAAAATCCAGCCGCCAACAGTAGGAAGTGGGTATAGTTTCAACTTTCTAACTGGCGGACCAGGAACGGAGAACAAGCCGGGACTGCATATCCTTGGCGGGGAACAAAGAGCATTCAGCAGAATTATTCAGCGCCTGGGTAGTGTATAAATCCAAGCAGAGGCTATCTCAGGGGATGTGAAGAACCGCACAGATTCGTCATCCTCCACATGCAATCTAGCTGGAAACAGCATGCTGTATTTGATGCTCTTGGTACGGAGTCTCGCTCTCACCAAATCAAATGATTCCCTCTGACGTTGCGTCTCCAACTAATAATCTGGGAAAAGCAGCAGTTTAGCATTCTCAAAACGCAACTCTCCTAGGGCTCTGGCCTCCCTCATCACCAGGTCACGGGGTCTCGGAAGTGCAACAACTTAAAGATGAAGGTGCGAGGTGGCGCTCCTTGAGGCCCCCTAGTGGAGGGTATACGATGGGCCCTTTCCACTGTGAAAATTTGAAAAACACATGCTGAGGGATACAATTTCTGCAGGAGGCGCTCAGTAAAGGTGGTAGCATTGGAGCCCTCAGCCCATTCTGGGGGTCTGATAATGCGCAAATTGTTCCGCCTGTTGCAGTTTTCAGCATCCTCAGCTTGTGCTTCTAGCGCCTTGACCTTAGTCTTTAGGGTATGTAAATCAGCAACATGGTCACATACCGTGTCTTCAGTCTGCGACACCCTCTGTTCCACCTCAGACACCTGGCCACGAAAGGAGTTGAGATCTTTATGGATGAATTCCACATTCGTCTGAATGTGATCAATCTTGTCTGTCAGATTGGCAATCGCCTGCATCACTGCAGTAAACTCAGCCGCCGTGGCAGAGGCGCTGACCATCTCATCTCCTCTGTCTGTGCAGCCATGTGGGCAGGCTTAGCAGGCATGCCCGCGGCTCCAGCCTTGCTCGCGGCAGCAGCTACCAGGGCTGTGCGTTGGGTGGCAGGCTGTGGTTACCGCCTTGGCATACCCCGAGAACAGGAGGAGAAGAAGCCGATCTCCCGTAGCTCCGATGCTACACATCCTCTCCCAGCGCCAACTTGGACACGCCCCCAAGTTTATATTTTTACATTGACAATTGTATTATTATAATTTTGTAACGGCTGGTTCACACCAGAATGCGGTGCAGGAAACATGCATTCCATGCGTATTTCCCGCACCACGGGTGACCACACCGCCCTTGTGATCTGCATGCAGGTGCCAGTGTATTGGTAACAGCACCCTAAATGCAGATGGCAAATGCAGTGCATTTGCAGGCACCATATAGCATGGCCTGTAGAAGGGGCTAGATGCTCCGAGCGCATAGCCTTCATCTCATCTGTCAGCCCACTACTTTCGGTGACGGCATTTCCGCTGTGCATTCCACGCTGGTCAGCGCGGACTTCCCGGACTCTCGCGGGTCCTGAACCTGACTACAACTATTTCCAGAAGCCAGAACTAATACCAGTAGTCCTGTAGGACGGATTAGGAATGGACAGAGTCCTTACTACCAGATGAGCATGTTTTTAACTTACCGTATATAGCTGAGATTTTCAGCCCTTTTTTTTTAGGCTGAAAGTGCACCCCCTCGGCTTATACTCAAGTCATCGCCGCCTGCCTACATGATCAGCGTGTCATGCAGACAGACAGCGGCCATTCCACTGTTCAAAAGCCGCGCCTCCTCCTCGTCTGTGATAGGCAGAACACTCAATTTCCCAGCAGTCAGTGTTCAGCCTATCACGGACATCCTCTCATCCTCGTCCGTGGTATGAGAATGAGCGGATGTCCGTGATAGGCTGAACACTGACTGCTGGGAAATTGAGTGTTCTGCCTATCACAGACGAATAGGAGGCACGGTTTTTGAGCACTGGAATGGCCGCCGTATGTTTTTATGACACGCTGATCGGTGGATGCAGAGCGGCACACGGAGGATGCAGATCGCCACATGGAGGCATGCACAGGACACATGCAAAGGACACAGGTAGGCTGCACAGGACACATGTACAGGACACAGGTAGGCTGCACAGGACACAGGGAGGCTGCATAGGACACAGGGAGGCATGCAGCTGCAGATGGGCCTTGTTGACCCTCTTTTTCCACTTACAGTAGTTGCTGCATTTCTCACCCTCGGCTGAATAAGTTTTCCCATTTTTCTGTGGTAAATTAAGGGCCTCGGCTTATATTCGGATCAACCTATACTCGAGTATATACGGTACCTTTGTGAGTGTTTTTATCCAGTGTCATTAAATTTATACTTGGCATACAATTAGCTTGCATTTCCCTCCTCTCCTTCTTTCTTCCCATTTGTTTTACAGAGCTGGACACATCTCAGAGTAAAGCAGCCGCAGGTGGCCTTGTGCCCTCCTCTACATTTTACTTCATGGACTTATGCTGTTATGGATTGATATCACACAGGGGCTTATTTACTAAAACTGGAGAGTGCAAAATCTGGTGCAGCTCTGCATAGAAACCAATTAGCTTCCAGGTTTTATTGTCAAAGCTTAACTGAACAAGCTGAAGTTAGAAGCTGGTTGGTTATGCTGCACCAGATTTTACACTCTCCAGTTTTAGTAAATCAACCCCACAGAGTTTTAGGACTTTAGTAATTTATGCTGGCCGGACATTTTGCATGATTCCGCAGTACCATGCTGTTTGGGGCAGCGTGCTTTTAGAAGTAGTGCATGCACTACTTTTTCTGCATTCCAGAGTGATTTGAAGCCCATTCAAATGAATGTAAATCAAAATGTACCATACAGGAAAATTTGGGAAATGCACATGAGTGTGTGCTGCATAACCGTGTGATCTCAGAGTGAATTGCCCCAGAGATTTCTTCAAAACTGCCTTACTTTTTAATGGCCTTGCCAGGTTAGGTCCCAAAAATAGTATGCTAAGCCTGGTGATCTTTGATTTCTCCCATGTTCCTCAGGTGGATCTCCATCACTCTAAGGTTGCCTGGGCTAGGCAGCAGGGGTTGCTGTAAAGCATTACACCCACAATCAGCAGATCGTGGCTGTAATCCCATGGTCCTGCAGACTGTCTGCCCATACCTCCAATATGAGCAGGCAAAAGACTCTGAGAGGAAGACTCAACAGCGCCCTGTTAGTATATTGAGAACTACAGGCCGACAGCTACAAAGGCTGTCGGTACTTTTAGTTTTCACAGAACATTGTGAATAGATGATGCGGCTTTCCAGATTGTGACAGCTAGCGATGGGAGAAGAAGCCCCTCGCTAGCTGTCACAATAGAGGATCAGAAGGTAGCTGCGCACGGTGTATATGCAACATATTACTCCCAGAATATGTGTGTAACATGTAACAAAAGGTGAACTTATTCTTTAATCTTAAACTGCAGAATAGTTTTTTTTACTGTTAGACTGTGGAAGGGATCTCCACATCCTTACCAATCAGTGGTGTCAGCGGGAAGTGTTGAAAACTAAAAAAAAAAAAAAAATTTAGATAGGGAACTTAGCGTAACCAATATTTTGTGGAATTGTGTCCGTCTTACTCACTTTCAATCAAACTGCACTAAGAAGCAGGCAGTAACGATCCAGATGTACATTGCCCAGTTGTTGCCAGATTCTCAGATTAGTTATATTATACATTATTTAAGGGCTGATTCACACTAAAGTGATCCACTGCGCTGCAGTTACTGCACTACTGTTACATTCAAGGCATGCATGTTACTAGTGTGCTTATGTAATCTGTAAACCTATAATACCTGGTGTCACGACTGATCTAATGTGAAACACAATAGCAACTGCAGATCCAAATAAAGGCTAGGATGGTGCCGTCCTTGTCTGTAAATGATATGAGGGTTTAGTCCCGCTTTAAAGTGGGGTTCCACCCAAAAAAACAAACATACCTGAAAAATTCTAAAAAAAAAAAAATTTGGATATTTTTTTTTTTTTTACTTACCTCTAAATGCCTGTTGCTAGGTGGTCCCTCGTAGTCTGCCTCTTCCTTTGCCTGGGCTGGTGACATCACTTCCCCCTAAGCACAGGAAGGGCTCCGCTCTGTTCCTTCCCTCCTGTCAATCATCTGGGACCCATTACAGGTCCCAGGTGATTGAGCGGCCAATCACGGCACGCGGCGCCGCTCGCGCATGCACAGTGGGTGCCAGGCTGTGAAGCCACAGCCCGGCGCCCACAGTTGAAATACCGGCGCCGACAAGTGGAGGGGGGGGGGGGGACGAGCGGGGCTTCGATCCCCCGCATCGCTGGACCAAGGGACAGGTAAGTGTCCAATTAAAAGTCAGCAGCTGCAGTATTTGTAGCTGCTGACTTTTAATTTTTTTTTTTTTTTTAATGGACCCCCTGGGTGGAATCCCACTTTAAGCGAAGGTTACATGATGCCACAGCCCTGTGTCTTCTCCTCTTCTATATACTTACTGCTTGGGTCCTTCTTTTAGTGTCCACATCAGTGCCTATGTGACAGACAGGTCCAACCAACTTTTCAGTGGCAGAGTCCTCTCAGCATCCACAAATCACAGGGGGACGACAAGGGACTGGTGATTTGGCAAGGGACTCTGGGGAGTTTTGGTTGAGTATATCTGTATTCACACAGTAAGAGGGAAAAGAATGTCTTGTAGGATGGGTAGCAAACAATAGTTCTACCCTAGAAAATTGTCTTTTTTTGCAGCCCACCTCACTGGCTGTGATTGACAGCAGCAGGAGCCAATGGCTCCCGCTGTTGTATCTGAGCCAATGAGGAGTGAGAGCCTCAGCTCTCATTAGGGTTGCCACCTTTTCTTTAAGCCAAACCAAACACTTTAGTGGCGCACGGCAAAACATGTTTTAAGGGGGAACACTGTGGACGCTGATGTAAAGGCGAACTCTGATGGAAGAAGGTTTCTGCTCACCAAACCTCCCAATTACATCAGAGTTTCGTGCATTCCCCCTTAAATTAGGGTTCCCAAAGCCCCCCTTATATCAGAGTCCACAGGGCAGCCTTTACATCTGAGTCCCTCTTACCTTTGTGTACTCACTCGCTTGGAGGCAGGAGAGAGAGGGGGGGGGGCTTCAGTCACAGACATTGGATGGTGAGCTCACTCACCCGAGGATGGAGGCTCAGGTATCGACACCTTTCATCCACAATGTATCTGCTGGTTCCTGTGCTTCAAATTTCCAACCCACACATCCTTTTTCTGAGGCACAAAACACAGAGGATTAGAGTGTGGATGGGCAGACAGAGGGGTAGGGGTGGGAGGAGGAGGAGCAGATCAACCCCTTTCTCCTCTCCTGTCCATGTATGGAGATGGGGCCTGTGCGCACACCTATGTACTCGGCGGTTGTGGTTACTTGGGGAGCCACAGTCTATTATGAATATTGTGTTCAGGCAGTCTGAAACCCGGAGTGTCCGGGTGAATCCCGGACAGGTGGCAACCCTAGCTCTTATGCACATCGTTGGATTGAGATAAGGCTCAGGTATGTATGGGGGGGGGGGGGGGGGGAGGCAGTGGAACTGCATGCAGGTTTTTTTTTTTTTTATCTCCTAAATGTTCTATGGTAAGGATTTCATAATATGTTAGTATGTGATGCATACTAGCACACTATGGAATTGTCTTATAGGGAATTTTTTTTTTTTTTACTGCAGCGGCTTACAACCACTTTAAGACATTCTGTTCATTACGAATGAGCTGTGTTTTGACATATCTAATGACATTTGTAAAGGGTTGGAGCGTTTGTTACCCCAACACTTCATATTCCTGATATGTGCCTGTTGTACCATGTACTTATATGATAAAGTATCCAGTTCTCTTTGAATTGCTTCCTTTGTGTGAAATCCCTGGTGTTCATGCTAGTCCCTCTGCTTTCCTATTAAAAACTGACCACACTAAGCAGGAGAGCACAACATGGTCACTTCTCTAGCTATGCTAGGAACTCAGTGTGCTCTCCTCCAATGATCAGACTTGTTCTGACATGCCCCTGTTGCACAGCCATTCACTGGGAAGCTCAGCGTGCTGCTGCTTCTTCTCCTTCCCCCAGCTCTTATGCAGCTGAGAACAGAGGGAATGTGATCACTTAAAAAAAAAAAAAAAAAAGTATTTATAATGTTTTTTTAGATCTATACACAAAAGTTTTGCCTTTCATTTAATTATTAAGCTAAATGGGTTGCTTTACAAGGTAATCGTTTACAATCACTTCCTGCCCGTAGGCCATATGACATCCTGGACTTTGAGTGGAGATATCTGAATGATGATACCTGCAGCTGCAGGCATTATTCAGATATCTTTTTCAGCCAGCGATTTCCTGCAAAGTAAAAGCAATCATAGCCGCTTGACTGCTTTTACAGGTGGCAGGAGGGGATGCCCCCCCTCCCTTTGGTTCTTCTCCCAGCTCGTCCGCACGGGAGCCAAAGAATGAATCCGCAGATGGCGGTTTACCATAGAGCTGCGACCCTCGTAGGTTGGAAACACGGTCATGACGTCACTTCCGGTGGTGACAGATGTAAACACTGCCCTTTTTTTTTTGCTGGAAAGCCTGAGATCGATTTTTTTTTTTTTTTTTTTTTTTTTATATAGAACCCAGATCTCTCTGTAAAGAGGACCTGTCATGCTCTATTCCTATTACGGGATGTTTACATTCCTTGTACTGGGAATAAAAGTGATAAAAAAAAAAAAAAAAAAAAAAAAGTTTATGTGTGTGTGTGTGTATATATATATATTTTTTAACCGCTTCAGCCCCGGAAGATTTTACTCCCTTCCTGACCAGAAAAAAAAAAAAAAAAAACGCAATAAGCGTATATTGATTGGTTTGCACAAAAGTTATAGCGTCTACAAAATAGGGGATAGGTTTATGGCATTTTTATTATTTATTTTTCTACTAGTAATGGCGGCGGTCTGCGATTTTTATCGGGACTGCGCTATTGTGGCAGACAAATTGGACACTTCTGACACATTTTTGGGACCATTGACAATTATACGGTGATCAGTGCTATAAAAATGCACTGATTACTGTAAAAATGTCACTGGCAGGGAAAGGGTTAACACTAGGGGGCGATCAAGGGGTTAACTGTGTTCCTTCTAAGTGTTCTAACTGTAGGGAGGATGGGACTTGCTAGGGGAAGAGAGAGATCGGGGTTCATACTTTGTGAACACACGATCAGTCTCTACTCCCCTCAGAGAGCTGGGATCTGTGCGTTTACACACACAGATCCCAGTTCTCGCTGTGTCACAAGCGATCGCGGGAGCACAGCAGTCATCGTGCCCGCCGGGCACTCGCATTGGCTCCATGGGCGAGCAGCAGGCGCCCCTAGTGGCCACAGGGCAAAGCGACGTAACATAACGTAGCTTCGCACAGCCGTGCCATTCTGCCACAGTAAAACTGTGGCGGCTGGTCGGCAAGTGTTTAAAAACGCCCCCTCGTGCTCATGTGCAGAAACGAACAGATACGCAAATGGCGTTCAAACTACATATGAGGTATTGCCGCTTGATTGCTTTTGCGGGCTTTTTTTCAGTGCTTCTCCCAGCTCGCTGGTGCGATCAAGGAGCCGAAGAATGAGTCTGCCGGTGGCGGTGTTCCATAGAGCTCCGGAGTCCCTCAGAGGCCAGAAGCGACATCATGACGTCACTTCTGGTGGCAGCAGATGTAAATACTGGCGTTTTTTGGGGGCTGGAAAGCCTGGGAAATATTTTTTTCTTGATCCCAGGCTTTCCAGGATAGAGAAGAGATCTGGGGACTTAAGCCTCGTACACATGATCGGATTTTCCGCAGACAAAACTTGGGACTCCGAAGGGCGTTGACCAAGAACTTGTCTTACATACGAACGGCAAGGAATTGTCGGCTAACAAACACGAACGTAGTGATGTACTACGTGGTTTTTCAGCTCTTTAGCACCACCCTTTGGGCTCCTTCTGCTAATTTTGTGTTAGTAGAAGTTTGGTGAGTGTTGATTCGCACTTTTCATTTCACGCTTTTCAATTCGTTACTGAACGGACATTCGTCAACCAGCCATGTTGCAGAATTGGAGGAGATAACGTTTTTTTATTATTAGCCTTGGAGTTATTTGCTTTGACCCAAGTCCAGTCTAGGAACAGGCAGAGGAGGAGGAGGATTTCTTGGACCAAAAATTGGTTGCTTTATTAATCGTGGCCAATTATATCATATGCCTTTGCTGCAGGAGCTCCAGGAGAATAATCTGGATGATTTTCGGAATTATCTCCGGATCACGGACCCCTGCTTTCACCAACTCTTGGCATTGTTGACCTCCTATATTAAGAAGCAGAACACATGCATGAGGCTTTTATTTTATTTTTTGGTTGAATAATGATTTGATATATTTTCTATATTTTTGGATGCAGAGAATGCACTTTTTGGTTAAGTTCTACTGGCAGATAGCATGTCTAATTTTATATGTTTTCTTTTTTTAATGCTCAATTTAAAAAAATTGTGGAGAATAATACTTGCCTATGTGTTTTACTTCAAATGACAGTTTGGGAGTAGGCAGTTACATTTTAAAAAATACATTGTAAAATTAACAAGGGACACCAACATAGTTATATCTTTGATCTTAAAAACTACGGGATAATGGTGTTGTGGTAACTTGCACCAAAAAAACAACAAGCATAATAACATTATTCTTGATATCACTAGAAAAAAAAGCCTTTGAAAATTTGTTTGCAATAACTCCATCAGTATCACCAGAAAAGCAGCTTCATTATTATCCCATTAAAGAAGAGAATGCGCAGCATTTAGAGATTTCATAATTTGCCACGTCACGAATATTAATTCTCCATTAAGAACGCTAGTTTACAAGACCGACCGCATCTGGCTCATCCTTGCTTCCGAGCATGCGTGTTTGTACTTTGGACTTTTGTCCGACGAACTTGTGTACACACGCTCGGAAAATCCAACAGACATTTGTCCGTGGAAAATTTGAAAGCCTGCCATCCAACATTTGTCTGTGGAAAATCCGACAATTGTCCAATGGAGCGTACAAACAGTTGGATTTTCTGCCAACGGCCTGTCATCACACATTTTCCGTCGGAAAATCTGATCGTGTGTACGAGGCTTTAGAGACAAAGCTGCTGCAACACCGCTCCAGGTGATACAATAGCTGTACTGAAGATCTGGTGCTGGTTCAGTCCGTGAACTGGAAAACTTTCAAAGTATGTGCAAAGGAGGTGACCGCATTCCAATCTACAGAAATATAAATGCTTTAATTGTTAACCACACATAACATCAATAAGCCACGATACAACAGAACTGAAGCAGCAAGGTTAACGTGTTTCATGAACCAAATCGCTTAATCATAACCTCCATTCATTAAATGATTTTATTTTTAACCACTTCAGCTCCGGAAGGATTTGCCCCCTTAAACGACCATGCCATTTTTTGCGATACAGCACTGCATCGCTTTAACTGACAATTGCGCAGTCGTGCAATGCTGTACCCAAACAAAACTGACGTCATTTTTTTCCCCCACAAATAGAGCTTTCTTTTGGTGGTATTTGATCACCTCTGCGTTTTTAATTTTTTGCGCTATAAACAAAAAAAAAAGACAATTTTTGATAAAAAAAAAAAAAAACTAATTTCTTTTCATTTCTGCCATAATACATATCCAAAAAAATATATTCTTCTACATATTTTTGTTAAAAAAAAAAAAAAAAAATGCAATAAGCGTATATTGATTGGTTTGCGCAAAAATTACCACGTCTACAAACTATGGGATAGATTTAGGGACTTTTTTATTGTTTTTACTGGTAATAGCAGCAATCTGCGATTTTTAGAGAGACTGCGACATTGCGGCGGACAAATCTGACCCCAAATGACACTTTTTGTGGACCAGTGACATTATTACATTGATCAGTGCTAAAAATTTTAACATAAATGTAAAAATGACACCGGCAGGGAAGGGGCGATCAAGGGGTTGTGTGTTCCCTCAGCGTGTTCTAACTGTAGGGGGGTGGGCTGCCAGAAACATGACAGAGATCACTGTTCCAAATGACTGGGAACATAAGATCTGTCATGTCACTAGGCAGAACAGGGAAATGCCTTGTTTACATAGGCAGTTCCCCGTTCTGCCTGTGTACAAGGCAACTGCGGGCCGCCAGAGGACATCGAGTCTGTGGGACCTGCGGGCACACGCCCGCTATCCTTCTTGTACGGACTGACGTACAGGTATGTCAGTTCGCGCAGGAGAGTCGACCTGCTGCAGTATATCTGCGTGAGCAGGTCGGCAAGTGGTTAAACAACAAACATGTTATACTTACCTGCTCTGTAATGGTTTTCCACAGAGCAGCCCTGATCATCCTCTTCTGGTGTCCCCCAACGTTTCTGGTTCCTCCTGCCTTTAGAGTGCCCCAAAAGAAAACTGCAAAGTATAGTATAGAGTGCCCCTGTAGCAAGGTAAAAAAAAAAAAAAAAACTTCTGCCTTTAGAACCACTCACCTCCTGCCCAGGACTACATGTCCCATGAGGCATTGCTCCTCACTCATTCACAAGTTCTCAGGCACTTACTGACATATATGGACGATGTACTGAGCTGTGTGTGTGCGTGCTTCACTGTATTTCCCGATATGTAAACAAATAATGCAATCTGTATGCAGACCCACTAATTGGCTGACCGATTATGAAAATAGTTGACAACTATTTTCATAATCAATTAGTTGTCGATCAATTAGTTGTTTCGGCCCTAGTGATCTCCTCTGCCAGAACAGAGGTTTGCCCCGTTTACACAGGCAGATTTCCATTATGTCACTGTGGGAAACAATCGCAGGTGGCCGGCGGACAGAGTCCTCACAAGCTGATGTACACCCGCGGCGATTTGTGGGATCGAGCCATCTTGTAGCAGTATAATGATGGCGGCTGGTTGGGACGTGATTAAAATGATCCCCCCCCCCCCCCGAAAAAAAGTTCTGCGGATGCCCATGGTGTGGTCACCTCCTTTGGGGACTTATAGACCCCAGATCTCTCCGTAAAGAGGACCTGTCATTATCAATTTCTATTACAAGGGATGTTTACATTCCTTGTGTTGGGAATAAAAGCGATCAAAAAGTTAAAGGGAATGTGTAAAAATATATTTTTTATTTAACCGCTTCAGCCTCTGAAGATTTTACCCCCTTCCTGACCAGAGCACTTTTTACAATTTGGCACTGCGTCGCTTTAACTGACAATTGCGCGGTCATGCGAAGCTGTACCCAAACGTCCTTTTTCTCCCCAAAAATAGAGCTTTCTTTTGGTGGTATTTGAATGCCTCTGTGGTTTTTATTTTTTGCGCTATAAACACAAGAACAGCGACAATTTTGAAAAAAAAAAAAAAAAATCAAAAAACTAAAGGGAAAGTGTAAAAAAGAAAAAAAAATGTTTTTTTAAAGCACCCCCATCCCCTCATGCTTGCACGCAGAAGCCAATGGACGTGTAGGTCACACCCGCATACGTAAATGACGTTCAAACCACACATGAGGTATCGCCACGAACGTTAGAGCAGTCATTGTACAACTAGACTTCCTCTGAGGAATGCCAGAATTGGCCCGGTATGGAAGCAGCTAATTCACTTACTATATAAGCTCTAAACATATACCTGAGTCCTTTGGTTCCCCCTCGGCCTGCTGCTGAGGGGGAACTTGGAGGGGGAGGAGCTGAGAACACTGGAGGGGGGACTCTAGAAGAGGAGGTATAGAACCTCTGAGTAAAGCAAAAAAAGCTCTAGAACCACTTTAAGTGCTTGGGGGAGGGGGCCACTTTGGGTTTGATTTGGCAAAGGCACAAAGACTGTTCGCATTCATTTGTAAGGCCTAAACTAACACAAAAAAAATGACATTTGCTTTACACTGTAATTACAACACGCATGCACTTCTATATAATACATGCAGAGGATATGTGTGAGCTCAGCTGGAAGTTCCTCTCAGCAGCTCCCTGCAGCCATCACCTTAGGTGCACAGGCCCACATGGCTGGGAGAAGAAGCAGCAGCACAGGTCTCAGGCTCCTCACTATCACAGGGCGCCAAAAAACCTCCAGTAACACAGAGCGAACAAGTGGCGGGGAAAGGTTCTGTTTCCACGGCAATCAAACCTTGCCCCGTGACTGGCATCTCCCTCCAGCCAATCAGCGCCCCGCAGCCCCATCCAGTACGTCATCCCTCTGCTTCTTCTGTAGTCGCTTCGCGGCAATGAGCTCAAATAAGAAAAAAAAAATTAGAAAAACAGGGGGAGAGGGGGCGTGAACCTTGAGCGCATTGACAAGCGTCCCCCGCGGCCAACCATTTTACAGCAGTACTAGGCGCCCGGCCAATGAGCGCCGGCGGGAGGCGGAGTTACACAGGTTTCCAAACGCTCGGCGGCGCCATGGGCTTGAGAACTAAACGGAGATGGAATGTCCCAGTCTGAACCGGTTTCAACCGGTTGCGAGTGTGTGGCAGTAGAGTAGAAGAAGCGCCTCTTTCAGCTTGCCCGCCCGCTCTGCCGCGCCTCCACCACGGCGAGTAACTTGAAAACATTGTCAGCCGCCCGGGAAGTCTCCCCTACAATGTGCTGAGGGCCCCCCGGAGACATCATTATTATTATTACTGGCCATTCATTACTATAGTGAGTGTTTGTGAGAGGCCGGCCTAGGCCCACAGACTGTCCCTTTCCCATTCATTGGAGTACCAGAGCGGACTTCATCCTTCTCCTCACCAATAAACCCGCCACACCATCATCACCACTACACAGACCGAGGGGGCCCACACCCGCCCACCGGGGGGATTTCTATGTGAAGCTCCGTACTGGATTACTCTCATTGGATCGTTGTGAGGAAGAGGCAGCTCCGCTCTCGGTAAGTGACCGATTCCTGACAGGCCTTGTCTGGACACAGTACGGCCTTCCTGTCTGTCCCCGGGGCGGACATGTGCTCTCTCCCCCGCACCCCCACAGCTGGACTGAGGAGAAGGCCCAGGCCTTGTTGTCCCTAGCAACCTCTCAATGAGGAACCCTCCTAACTGGGCGGGCTCTGTTGTCCTTGGCAACCTCTTAGAATGAGGGCAGGCCTTGTTGCCCCTGGCAACCCCTCAGAAGGTGAAATCCACCTGATTGGATGGAGAGCCACGGGGCGGGCGCTGTTACCCAGGGCAACCCCTCAGAATGGGGAATCGTCTTGAGCGATTAGAGAGCGGCAGTTGGGGTTCCCTAGAAGCGGGCTCCTCCATGGTAAGGGGTGTAGCTCGCCCTTCTCGTGTGTACGTGACTGTGTATTGGAGGGGGGTGTGTACCACACTGGGGAGAGAGGGAGGGGGTTCTCCACGTGTGATCAGGACATGTGCGCCTTCTAGATTCCCATATTGTGATGCTCTAAGGACAAGAAGCGCCCCCTCTGCTTCTGTCTGGGCCCAGTAGGCCTCAGGCTTTTAGGGGACTTTCCTACAGCCCCGCCTAGCGGGCTCACACTCTACATAGAGCTTCGCCCGTGTTTTGGCGAGTGGCTGGCGGAGTGGAAATTTCCAGAAATGTTACAGCGTGTGTGAGGAGAGCTCCGCGAGCGGCGTCACGTGCTGGGGAGGGAGGGGCTGGGAGAGGCTGCTGCGTGACGGAGCCAGGCACACCGTGCTACCTGCGGGGATCAGTGAGATGCTCGCCTTACTAATGTTGGTGTCAATGTTTTGCTTCACTTAAAGTGACAATAACCCCCCAAAAACAAACACTAATTACATTCAGCTCACTAAGTCATTCCACTAAGGCCTCATGTACACTGCTACACGAACGTTTAGGAACAGTTGGGCATTTTTTTCAGCTGCCCCTGAACTCTCCTCTTATCAGTACACAGGGTGACATTTCTAGGCAGTTGCGTTTAGAGGCTTTTTTTTGGAACCTAAAAAATGCGTTGAGAGGCATTTCAATCGCTAAACGCGGTAACTCGTATTTAGCTGTGTTTTGTTTACAGGCGTTTTTTCACTTTTGGCTATTTTGGGAAAAAATATATATATATTTTTTTTTCAAACGCGGCATGTAAACGAGGCTAATCGGCCGTTTTTTAGGCTCTGGTTTATAGCTGTCAAGTTCAGGAGAGGTTGAACAACGTCCCTTGTACATGAAGCTTAAAACGCCTACAGAAAAGTCTTATGCATGTTTATGCACTTTTTTTTTTTTTTTTTTTCAAAGGTATGTTTCCTCTGACCTGTTGTGGGTGTGAGGAGCGTTGCATTTTGACAGGTTTACATGCGTTCTGGTGAGATATTATTATGCAAACATATTTCTATGGAACGCAGAGAAACCGAAGCATTATGGGGTGAATATGACACAGAAAACTTGTTTTCTGTGTGTTATTGAAGTTATCTGACTTTTTCTGCATGTAGTGTGTGAATGGGGCCTTAAAGTGGTTGTAAAACCTTACACACCACTTTTATCTACAGGTAGGCCTATATAATAAGGCTTACCTATAGGTACCATCAATATCTCCTAAACTTGCACCGTTTAGGGGATATTTACTGTATCAGCATGTGACAACGTTATCGGCACATGCACACTGAAAAAACAGTTCACTCATGCCGTCTCTTCAGCTGATGTGCCATTACCAGCAGCGCATGCACAGGAGTGACGCCATCACAGCTCCGGCCAATCACAGCCCAGGAGCCTGCAAAACCCGGACATAACTCCAGGAGACACGTCGCTGCCCACAGCGGCTTCGATCTAAGGTACGTATTTCATAATGCCTTTGTCGTGCAGGTGTGTTTTTTTTTTTTTGTTTTTTTTTTGTTTTTTTTTTTCATGGGTTTACAACCACTTTAAAGTGGTTGTAAAGGCACAAGGTTTTTTTACCTTCATGCATTCTATTATCATTCTTACCTGAGCCCCCTCTCAATCCAGCGATGTCTTGACTCTCCGGGACTCACACTCCTGATTTGGCTTTTGGCTGCTGCCAAAAGCCAAATCGTCAAAAGAAGAAACGGCTGCACCTCACGTGAGCTCCAAGTAAGGTTTATTGGAATATGAAAATATCCAAAATGACACCAGCAGTGGTTAAGGTAGACGCGTTTCACACAACAGAAATGTGCTTTATCATTTTTGGTAATCACATTGTGTGAAACACATCTACCTTGACCACTGCTGGTGTCATTTTGGATATTTTCATGTTCCAATAAACTTTTTACTTGGAGCCCACGTAAGGCGCAGCCGTCTTTTATTTTGACAATTTACCACTGAGGCGAGCCGGGGCTAGCACTCAGTTGTATGTTCCAGTGGGCGTATCAGTTACACCTGGAGCGGTGAGTTCTTTATATTCAGCGAGTGAGCCAATCAGTAGACGGAGGGGCTGAGGACGAGCTGTGGCTCCATGTTTGAATAGACACACAGAGTCACAGGTTGAGCGCGCCTGCTTGGGTGCACCTGGCAGAAGTAGGGAGTGCCATTGTGGGACCCGAGAAGAGGAGGATCGGGGCTGCTCTGTGAAAAACAGCTGCACAGCAGTTAAAGCAGAGTTCCACTCAAAAGTGGAACTTCCGCTTTAAGCACTCCTCACCCCCTGACATGCCATATTTGGCGTGTCATTTTTTTGGGGGGTGTACCCTTTTTTTTGTGGGACTTCCTGTCCCACTTCCTGCTTCCTATCTTTGGCTGCCTAGGCGACTCCTCTCGCCCCAGGCTGCCCCTCCCTGCCAGCAATCTTCTGGGACACAACTCTGGTCCCAGAAGATCGGCTGGCCAATAGGAGAGTGCAGCGCGGCTCGCGCATGCGCAGTGTGTGCCTGGCCGGGTGCCTAGTTACCATGAGGGCGCTGAGGAGAGGAGCTAGCCTCCAGACGGCTGCATCGCTGGACCGTGGGGCAGGTAAGTGTCGGTTTATTAAAAGTCAGCAGCTGTGCTTTTTGTAGCTGCTTAGTTTTAATAAACTAAAAAATGGATGGAACTCCGCTTTAAAATGGTTCTAAAGTTTGGACATCCCTGTAAATTTGTCACTCCCTTTATACTTATCTGAGCCCCATTTGGATCCAGTGCTGTGCCCATCTACAGTAGCTCTCTCCACTCACAGGTTATAGAGGCAGGAGCCAATCAACTGCTTGGAGCTGCACTGAGTGTGTCAATAGGCGCACACACCCGGCTCAGGAGCACACCTGCAGGTGTGCCTCCATAGGAAGCGTCTTCCTATGGTGGCACATCGAGGAGAAGAGCCAGCGGGGGACCACAGAAGAGAAGGATCGGGGATGCTCTGTGTAAGACCTTCGCACAGTGCAGGTAAGTGTAATGTTTATTATTTTATTAAAATAAAATTGTGCTTTGCAATCACTTTAAAGTCAGACAATTAGGTAAGCGTCTATACTCTTTAAAATATAGTTATACGCTGTCTCAACTTGATCTGCACATGCTCAGTTGCGCTCTATTTTTAGGCACCGCCGAATTTGTAGAGGCCTTTTTGGTGACTGCCATTTGCCCCTTTTCACACGGGTGATTCCATCAGGTCCGTCTCAGTTTTTTCAGACGGACCTGGTCAGACCCACCAATCTCTCCTATGGAGCGGAGGATGTCTGCTGACACCCACCACCATCTGATCCGATCCTTTCCGCCAAAAGCAGATGGATGGGAGGGCCTATTCCCCATCCGTCTGGTGGATTGCATGAAAACGGACAGGCGGTCTGTTTCCATCTGATTACTCTATAGACGAGAGCTTTCTGTGTTCGCTCTGCATAGCAAAGTGGACCTGTCATTCGATTGCTCAGTGGGATTAGTGAAGAGATTCCCCTGCTGAGCAAGCAGATCGCTCTTCAGAGGCGCCTGTGTGAAAGGGGCCTTAAAGCGGAATTGAACCCTCCTATCCTTTACGGCCAAGGCAGCTGCTTCTGTTTGATCTGCAGCTGCTATGGTGCTGCATGTGAACAGTTATATGACACTATACATTTGATGGTTTGACAGTTTGGTTGAGGAGAAAACAAATGTGACTGTTAGCAATTCCGGCATTCCAGGAATGTAACTTTTTTTTAAGACTGTTAAAAGGATGGGTTTAGTTCTGCTTTATGATTTACTGCTGTTCAGGGGCTCTGGGCTTCAGAAAAATGCCAGCCACCAGCAACAAGAAACGGCAGCAATGCTGGAGGCAATTTACAGTACACAATGTTGGTAGCATAATTATTAATGTGGAGTGTATGTTCCTTGCAAAGAACATTTTTTTTTATCAGGTTGTTATGGGTAAAGCTCTGCTTTTAAAGAGGAGCTCCAGTCGGTTATTAAAAAAAAAAAAAAAAAAAAAAAGTCAGCAGCTACAAATACTGACTTTTAACAACTTGCTGACTGCCTAACATACTTGTACTGCGACAGTTTGGCTCTATTTCGCTAAACTGCGTACCTGTACATCAATTAGTGCAAAAGACACGGGGGGGGGGGGGGGGTGTTGGGGGGCGTGCCTGCTGCCGGAGGCGCGATTGCAGGCTGATTGGACAGAGGGAGAGCCAATCAGCGGGTCCGCAGGCCACCCGTGATTGTTCCTGTGAGAGACAGATCGTCGTTCTACCTATGTAAACAAGGCAGATCGCCATTCTGACGGGAGAAGATAGAACACCAATTTCTGTCTTTACACCATTAGCAAGCACCAGCTAGGCACACACTTAACCCTTTGATCGCCCCTGATGTTAACCCTTTCCATGCCAGTGTCATTAGTACATTAATAGTGCATATTTTTTAGCACTGATCACTAATAATGTCTCTGGTCCCCAAAAAAGTGTCAGTTGTCTGATTTGTCCACCACAATCTTACTAAAAATCGCTGATCGCCGCCATTACTGGTAAAAAAAAAAAAAAAATAGAAAAATGCCGTAAAAATATCCCATAGTTTGTAGACTTGATAACTTTTTGCACAAACCATTTAATATACGCTTATTGGGATTTTTTTTTTAACCAAAAATATGTAACAGAATACATAGTGGCCTAAATTAAAGAAATTCAATTTTTTTTTTTTTTTTTACTTTTACTCACACTGAAAGCGCCCAGGCATCGTCTGTAAAGCGCCGCTAAGTTTAGCGGCGCTTTACCGTTTGTTTTAGCGGTCGAAGAAGGGTTAAAAACAGCGGCGTTTTGCCGGTGGATCGGCAGCGCGCTGCTCATTGATTTCAATGGGCAGGAGCGGTGTATTTACCGCTCCTACAGCGCTGCAAAGAAGCAGCTTGCAGGACTTCTTGTGACGCACTGCCAGCATAGCGCCCCAGTGTGAAAGCACTCTGGCTTTCACACTGGGATTGCAGCTGAGGCTTTTTACAGGCGCTATTTTTAGTGCTAAAGCATCTGAAAAATGCCTCCAGTGTGAAAGGGGTCTTACAGGTTGAAGCGGATCTGATGTCTATGCTATGGTGGCTGGTTGTAAGAGTGGCACTTTCTTATTTTATATATGCATTGCTTCGGATGGCCTCCTTGGCAGCCTTTACACCTGTACCTGAGTATCTCAGGAGCTAAGTCCCCGACTTTGAGTGGTGTTCCAGGCTTGGTATTTAGGTCCCTGTGATTTCCTGGTGTTCTTCAGCCAGCTTCCCACAATGTATTTGCAAGACTTGCCGGTCTTTCTCAGTGCTCCCATAGTCTCCTGGGACTTGTAATTTGTCCTAGGAGGTTGCTGGAGGGGAGGATAGCAGTAGAAATAGTAACCTGCTCCCAGAGGGGAAAAAAAACAGATGTATTTCACTTTATAAAGAAAGCTAATGCAGCCATCACATCTTAGGGCCTGTTTACACCTTGTGCTACAAGAGGTCTTCTGCACCTATCTCTGCAAGGGCACACAGAAAACATTTGTTTTCTGTGTGGCCTATTCAAACCACGACGCTGGGACGTGAGGGTTTTTTTTTTTTTTTAAATAGAAAAATGACAACCTCAACATTGTGGTGTCAACAGGGCACATAGAAAACAATATTTTTTTTCTGTCTTGCAGAGACTTGTGTTGAAACTTGTTTTAGAAAAACACAAGCCTCTGCACATGGTGTGAAAAAGCCCAAAATATGCAAGTCAAATTTGCAATTTTTTTTTCCATAAGTTTTTGTGTACATGTGGTGTGAATAAGGTCTTGCTGGTTGAATTACCAGGTGCAAATAAATAAAAAAAAAAAATGCCCTTGTCTGTTCAACTACCTTAACCACTTCAGCCCCAGAAGGATTTGCCCCCTTCCTGACCAGGCCATGCGTTTGTTTTAACTGACAATTGCACGGTCATGTGACGTACCCAAACAAACTTGATGTCCTTTTTTCCCCACAAATAGAGCTTTCTTTTGGTGGTATTTGATCACCTCCTGCAGTTTTTATTTTCGCGCTATAAACAAAAAAAGAGCTACAATTTTGAAACAAACTAAATATTTTGTAGTTTTTGCTATAATATCCCAAAAAAAATGTAAAAAAAAAACAAATTTCTTCATTAGTTTAGGCCAGTATCTATTCTGCATATCTTTGGTAAAAATAGCATCTACAAATTGGGGAAAGATTTGTCATGTTTTTATTATTTATTTATATTTTTTACTAGTAATGGTGGCGATCTGCGATTTTTATCGGGATTGCGGCAGACAAATCAGACACTTGACACTTTTTTGGGACCATTGACATTGACCTTATACAGCGATTAGAGCTAAAAATAGCCACTGATTACTATATAAATGTCATTGGCAGGGAAGGGGTTAAAAAAAAACGCAATAAGCGTATATTGGTTTGCGCAAAAGTTATAGCATCAACAAAATAGGAGTTACATTTATGGCATTTATTATTATTATTATTTTTACTAGTAATGGCGGCGATCATAGCCACTGATTACTATATAAATGTCATTGGCAGGGAAGGGGTTAACACTACGGGGTGCTCAAGAGGTTAACTGTGTTCCCTATGTGTGTTTCTAACTGGGGAGGGGGGTGACTGGGGAGGAGACATATCGTTGTTCTTACTTGGTAGGAACACACGATCTGTCTCTACTCCCCTGACAGAACCGAGATTTGTGTGTTTACACACACAGATCCTCGTTCTCCCAGGAGCAATCGTGGGTGCCCAGCAGACATCGTGCCCACTGCGCGCGCCTGCTATAGCATCTTAAAGAGCCGACCTACAGCGATTTGCGCAGCCGTGCCAACCTGCCGCAGTTACAGGGTTGAAACAAACCATTTAATACTGACGGGTGCTTACAATAATTAGCTTTAATTCATTTATGTAAAACCTTTATTCCAAAAGGGGAGAAAAAAAACAGTTTGCTGTAACTGCTTAAAAATGTTAGCTGGAGTTCAGGTTCAATTTGTTAATCAAGTACAACTAAAGCAGCCCATAGGTATACAAATACTGTAGCTGCTGACTATTAGTAAAAGGACACTTACCTGCCCAGGTATCCAGCGATGTTCTTACCCAAACCGATTCTTCAATCTTTGGGTGCAAGTGCTGGCTTCTGGAGTAAGTGAAACGGGAAGTGGAGCCTTTTGGCTTCACAGCTGGTTTCTTACTACACATGCGCAAGTCACGCTGCACCTTGTGAATGGCCCCATAGTCTTCTGGGACCGGTGATGTGTCCCAGAAGACTGCAGGGGGGAGGGAGCAAACAAGCAGAATTTCCCTTTTGGGTGTAACGCTCCTTTAAAGAAATTCACCCTCTCTTTGTCCTATTTACTGTTCTCATTGAAAACTGAAAGTAAAAAAAAAAAATTACACATTTTTAGTTTCCCCAGAAAAGTAAATGAGGGGAAATCTCCCAATAGGGATGCTAGTTCTGGTGACCTGGGGGTCCCCAAGGAATTCCCTTAATTTGCTCGCACTTCCTGTTTGGCTATAGGATAGAAAGTGAAAGGAAATCTCTGCAATGGTACATAGATGGGGAAAAAGAAAATCTAAAAAGAGGTATTAACCCTCCCTTACTCTATCAAAAGTGTGTGTGGGGTTGCATATAATTCCACTTTAGAGACCTCATTTTGTGCAGCTTATAGTTTAAGGTATAACTAAACCAAAATGTTGTGTCTTACAGTTTACCAGTCCTCAGGTTTGGTGGCTGCAATATATATAAAAAAATGTTTTCACGTAGGCACCTTTTTACAATTGTGTGACTTGGCACTGCAAAGTCACATGACAAGTCGTACCCCATGATTTCCAATGAGTAGCATACATATCTGTGCGACTTCAAAGTCCCTACTTTGGTCTGACTTTGATGTGACTTGAGGTCCATCAACCTTACACAGGCATTGCTTCAAGTCGCGTAACTTTCAGATCATACAAGCGTGAAAGGGGCCTAAGGGTAGAGCTGCACGATTAGTCAAGATTGCGATAACGATTCTTGACGATTAAAGTGTTTCCCGATTCTTTCTATGCAAAGAATTCTCTCTGCTCTTCTGAAGCCACAGCCCTCAAAAGAAAGGAAGGAAAAAAACGGGCAGTCTGCCAAGAATCAAAACATTCTTTATAGGTTGAACTTAAGTATAAACATTGTAACAATTTGTCAATGGAATAGACTTTGGTGTAAGTGAAAAAAAGTTTAACCACTAAACCTTTTTCTGACATCTGTTGGTTTCAAGCTAAAATCATTTTTTTTTTTTTTGCTAGAAAATTACTTAGAACCCCCAAACATTATATATATTTTAAGACACCCTAGAGAATAAAATGGTGGTGGTTGCAATATTTTATGTCGCACTGTGTTTTCTCAGTGGTCTTTCAAATGCAATTTTTTTTTGAAAAAATTACTTTAATGAATTAAATAAATAAACTAACCAGTAAAGTTAGCCCTTCTTCCTTTTTTTTTTTTTTTTTTTTTTGTATGTGAAAGATTTTATGTCGCGAGAATCGTGATCTTTTTATTCTAAGCAAAGAAATCGTGTTTCATTTTGGCCAGAATCGTGCAGCTCTACCTAAGAAGAGCATTTTGTGTTGCTGAAAAAAATTACTGTTGATCCTGCCATCCACCATTTCACCTCGGCGCCCTTTTATATATGGGTTAGCTTGCCGCATGGAGTGCACTGGGTTTCTTTGCATTTATGGTCTCTGTTTTCTAAAACCCTTCCTAGAATGACAGCCCTGCTATTCTATAGACTCAGTACAGTGACTGAGCATTGTTACCATAGGAGAAGTTTTTTACTTGCAGGTTCACCAGGTCAAAATAAATAAAGAAAAAAAAAAAACATCCAAGCACCACATTTTATTAAAGATTTGTTAATCTACAATGTGTTACATTTTTTTTATTGGGTTTAGATTGGTCAAACTGGCCTAAACCAGTTGACAGACAGTGCTACATTTTATTTTTTATTTATGAGAAGAAACTGGGAAACATGCAAGAAACCAATGGAACACTGCAAGAAAAAGTTTAGTACAAAGGCCTGTGACCTCCTCCCTGGATGTCATAGCCACTTTGTTACCCATTTATATATTTGGCCTTCTCTGCTCAAAGTTTGCGTTGCTGCAAAGTTTGTCACAACATTGCTTAGCACTGAGAGATAAAAAGAAACAATGTATCATTTGGTTCTTTGGAGCAAAGAGATGGAACTGAAGGCTCGGTTCACACGGGGGCGACTTGTCAGGCGACCTAGCCGCCTGACAAGTCGCCTCCCGTTCTGTACAATGGAACCGTTCTAATCGGAGCGACGCAAGTCGCTCCGACTTAGAAGAAAGGTTCCTGTACTACTTTGGGGGCGACTTGCATAGACTTCTATACAGAAGTCGTCTTGCAAGTCGCCCCGGCAGTCGTGTGCAGGTCGCCTCGGTGAGGCGACCTGCAAGTCGTGCCGTGTCTAGTGTGAACCGGCACTCAAGAGGAACTGCAGTCTGCTCACATAATTTGTAATAAAAACATCTTTGCCATTCTGAAGTTTCCCTCCAACCACTTTGCATATTATTTTATTTCTGTACTTGCCAAATATGCTGCAGAAATCTCCCTCCACTGCGTCTGGTTGCAACCATTTAAATTGTGGGCAGCTGAAGCCAGTTTACTTCCTGGATTTATGCAGATTCGGAGGCACATCTCCAGCTCTGCAGCTCTCATTTGCCCTCTTCCTGGCAAACTCTCACACAAGTGAGAGCTGTGCATTATGTCAAAAGCCAAGGCTCTTTACCAGACAAGAAATGGGAAGTGGGCTGTATAAGGTATTTACTGGCAGAAAAAAAATTTACTATCCGAAGATAAAACAAGGGCAGAGGATTTAATAGATGGAAAGATTTTAAAAAATGACAAGTTCCGCTTTGTCTGTAAATGAAGTCAGTTTAACCACTTAAAGCAGAGTTCCGCTTCCCCCTCAAAAAAAAAAAATATTAGGACACTTGCCATGTCTGCACCACAGCCGTTGTAGCTGTCAGCTGCTGCCGATGCCATTGCCGGTAAGGGAACCCGACAGTGAAGCCTTGAGGCTTCACTGCCGGGTCTCTGCTGCGCATGTGCAAATCGTGCTGCGCTCTCCTACTGGCCCAACAGCAGGAGGAAGAGGGGGCTGGACTTCTTACATACCTTGCCGCAGTGAAGTCCGATGGAAGTGGAGACGGGGTACCTGTCAAAAACAAATGTGGGGGGGGGGGGGGGGGGGGCTGATAAGCAGAAGTTCCACAGTTTCACTTTTGGGTGTAGCTCTGCTTTAAAGACTGAGCCTTTGTCTGACACTTGTTTTATAAGTAAAAAAAATTTTTTTTTTGCTAGAAAATTACCTAGACCCCCCCCCCCCCCATTATATATACCCCCCAAACAGAGAGAGATAGATATATATCTATATCTCACAATTCTAGATAAAAATGAGAATCACAATTTTTTTTTTTTTTTTTTTTTACTTAGAATAAAGATCATGATTATTGGCGTAACACCTTTCATGTTACACAAAAAATAGGGCTAATGACCGGTCGTTGCAATATTTTTATGTCGCACTGTATTTGCGCAGCGGTCTTTCAAACACTATTTTTTGGAGAAAATATACTTTAAAATATTAAACTAAATAGTAAAGTTAGCCCAATTTTTTTAATGTAATGTGAAAGATGTTACGCAGAGAATCGTGATCTTTATTCTAAGTAAAATTATCATTTTATCTAGAATTGTGTGTATAATATTAACAATCTAATTCACATCAGTCCATGCTCTCAAGGAGCTTACAATCGAAGGTCCCTAACTCAGATTCATACATGTACATACTAGGGCCAAGTGACCTACCAGCATGTCTTTTTGAGTGTGGGAGGAAACTGAAGTACCCAAAGGAAACCCACGTAGGCACAGGGAGAATGTGGTTGGGATTTGAAGTGATGACCCTAGTGCTGCTAACCACTTAGCAACTGTATGTGTAAACTGTTTGGTATGTAGTAATCTGTAGATGCCATTCAGAAAATAAATGCGGTTCATTTCATTGTAAGTTTCTGAGCTTTTTTGCTACTGGTTGCTATCTCATATGTGGCATCATGGTAATTTCTTTATCAAGCCTATGTAATTTTCATGTATAAACACTGTCACTAGGAAGTCTATCAAAATTATTTATAACCTCCAAGCCCTGCTTCTGTAGTTTATTAGGATCAAGCACAAATTGGGTTTTCATGATATGCAGTATCTGTGACAACAGCAACCAGTAAGCACCTCCCTGCATGTTTCTTTGTTTACATAATATAATGGCTAATCTCAGTGGTTGCCACAGGCATCACTGTCAGTTCTTGCAGATATTGGTGCCATTGATGTTTTTCACAGTGGCCAGTCTATATATAGTGATAACTTGGTGCATGCATTTCATCACTATAATGTCCTAGACTGGAAACTTTTTTAGAAGTCCTTTTAAGAAGTAGGGATGATCTCAGGTGTGTTCGCAAGTCCACGTGCTCGCGCCTGCCAGGAAGCTGACACACTGCAGCGCTAATTACAGGCAGGTGAGACATTTCCCGATCCGCAGCTGTACAGATCGGGAAATGTTTCACTGCCTGTGATTAGCGATGCGGAGTGTTGGCTTCCTGGCGGACACGTGAACTTGAGAGCGCGCCTGAGCTCATCCTTATTAAGGAGGAAAGGATTACTTGTATGCATTAACTACGTAAGGACTGGAAGATTTTCCCCCTTAATGACCAGGCCATTTATTTGCGATGCGACACTGCGTTGCTTTAACTGACAATTGTGCGGTCGTGCACAAACGTATCCAAACAAAATAGATGTTTGTTTTTTTTCCTCCACAAATAGAGCTTTCTTTTGGTGGTATTTGATCACCTCTGCGGTTTTTATTTTTTGCGCTATAAACAAAAAAAAGTGACAAGTGTGTATGTATATGTATGTGTATATTATTCGGAAATTAACGATTAATTCCTCAATCGGTAATTTTTTTTGATCGGTAGGCTGCCTGCCCTGGGGCCGCTTTGGGCTAAGCTGTGGCTGCAGCGCTCCGCTCCCTCCTCCTCCTCCACTATATGTCATACACAGTCTGCGGGCATCTCCCGCTGTGTGTCTCGGAGCTGAGTGCGAAAACTTTGGCCGCGCTGTGAGAAAAGTCCCGCCCTCCTCGTAGATCAGCTCGTGTGATAGACGCAGTGTTCTGTCTGATCTAGGAGGAGGACGGGACTTTTCTCACAGTGCGGCCAGAGTTTTTGCACTCCGCTCCGAGACACACAGCGGGAGATGCCTGCTGACTGTGTAATCCAGGCACTGACTACAGCGAGGCTGCGATTATGACGTGTGACGTCCTAGCCATGTCCGGCTTTGGCCGTTGCCATAACAATGGTGCTAAATCAGCTAAAAGTAGTTGGATCTGTATGTGCGTTATAATCGAAATTAGTCGATTAATTGATTTTTTAAAAAATCGATTAATCGAACACACATTTTAATCAGTAACAGCATATATACACACTGGCAGGGAAGGGGTAACACAAGGGGTTAAATGTGTTCCCTCAGTGTGTTTACTAACTGTATGGGGGACTGTGACTGGGGAAATGCACAGATTTGTCTTCCTGCATAGCAGAAAGACAGGATCTGTGTGATCTCTCTAGTCAGAACGAAGGTTTGCCTTGTTTACACAGGCAGATCCCTGTTCTGTCACTGCAGGGAGCAATCGCGGGTGGCCGGTGGACTCCCACAGGCTAATTGGCTCTGCCGCTGGGCAGTGGGCGCGCGATGTACAATGGCAGCGATTCGCGGTAATCAGCCACATTGCCTCAGTACAACTGCTGCGGCTGGTGCGTAAGTGGTTAAAGTCTACAGAAAAGTGTATTAACGGTGCAGGCTGTCCCCTCCCGCTGCTTGTAATAACAGCCGAGCGGCTGCTTAGTACCATCAGTTGTCATTACAAGCAAGTTGACCGTCTGCTCTAAAAAAAAAAACGGTACTGGGGTGAGGCATTACCTGGTACCACCACTTCAGCAAAACTATGTACAGGTACTAGGGCTGGGAGATTTCCCCCCCAAAAAAAAATCAGCGATTTTTTTTTTTTTTTTTTTTTTTTTTTATATATATATATATAAAAAACTCGATTCACGATTCAAATCCGATTTTTATTTATTTTTTTATTTTTTTTTATATTATATTAAAGTGTATCAACAAACAAAATTTAAAAAAAAAATTAAGTGCATTTTAAACATTCTTTGCAAGGAAAATGTACCTATCAACAGCAGGTTGAAGCAAGCTCGGTGGTGACAGGTGACAATATGATATCCCCACAAAACAAAAAATCCTGAGGTAACCTACTCTAAGTCAAGATTGGCCATACTTGGTTACCTATAGATTATCTGCAGATTTCTATGGTCAGGTCAGATGGAAAAAGTGGAACAGATTCCTCCATCTATGTTAAACTGTGTGGATGGAAGAATCTATCTCCCACTGGCCCAAGCTTCCATATCTTGCGCTCGTCGGCCCCGCTGGCTCTCACAATACCTGAACATTCTGATTGGGTGCAGGAATTGTTTAGGTGGAGAATCCAATGGGGCTGACTAGCAAGATACTGAAGCTTGGCCCAGTGAGTTTCCTCCATCCACACAGTGTAGCGTACATTACAATACATGAATACATGGAGAAATCTGTTGCACTTTTTTCCATCTAACCATAGAAAATCTGC
Organism: Aquarana catesbeiana; assembly: GCF_042186555.1. Classification (NCBI taxonomy): domain Eukaryota; kingdom Metazoa; phylum Chordata; class Amphibia; order Anura; family Ranidae; genus Aquarana; species Aquarana catesbeiana. The sequence continues at coordinate 573,943,233 of NC_133327.1, forward strand.
AGATAATCTATAGGTGTATGGCCAGCTTTAGTTGAGTTGAACATGTAAAGTTACATGTTCAGTTCAACTATTGTATAAAGGGAAATTGGGGAGGGAATGACCAGGTCTTCTCCAATGAAGTCCTACCTCACCATGAAAGAGAACAATGGGGACTATCGCGGTACCTCATGAAAACATGCAGAGTATAAAAAATTTCAATTTATTCAAAAATAGACATTTTTAAAAGAATCTATATATACATAATATAGATTGACAATGGGTGTAGTAAAGACATATTACAGTACAAAATTTGTTGAGATAACAATTTAAAGCGCCCGCATAGGTGAATGAAGGCTGGTTTTGAATACTTAAGGACGTGAGCCTCGACAGTTTCGCGGTCAAGCCGCTTCCTCAGGACTGACACACTACATCACTGTATACTGACATACTACATCACTGTATACTGACATACTACATCACCGTATACTGACACACTACATCTCCGTATACTGACACACTACATCTCCGTATACTCCGTCGAACGTGCATGCTGGAAAACCAGCAGTCGGCTGTCTCCCGATCAGTGCTCTCAGCCAATGGCAGAGAACACTGATTGGAGTGTTGGGGAGGTCCCATCCCGTCCTGTCCCGTGTCAGGACACAACAGCTCAGCAGGGGAGATCACTGGACTAATCTCGCATGGTTAGTACAGCGGCTCCAGACTGGAGCTGTGATGTGAGGGTTTTTTTTTTTTCTTTTTTCATTTAGGCAGTAGGAAAGTGAATTATAGGTGGTGTTTCTGGGTAATGCAGTCCTGTGGCTCACTCTTCTTACTAAGACAGCAGTGGCCATTGACCACACAGACACCTATTGCAGTCACATGGAATTGGGGAGAGGGATCTCAGCCCTGTATAAATTCCATGTCGGGAACACAAAATTTCTGCCTATCTCTTCCAGTGATAATGTAGTAAAAAAAGGTAAAGATCAGCAGCTCCTAGAAAGGCATGCTACTAAGCTAACCTGTTGCTTTTCCCTTTCTGTGCAGAGTACAGGCTCACTCTAGGTGGTAGACACACCCAAAGAATAACAAAGCAAAACTTTTTTTAGTTTGGATAGACTGGAGAAACATTAGTACCTGTCGGTTGTTATTGCTGTCTGTGCCCCTATTTGTGAGATTCGCCCTTGTCCGGTGTACTGTTATCATTGAACGTGAAAGTAAAAGAAAATCCCAAGTTTTGGGTTGACGCTAGAACAGTAATAAAGTGGAAATCTTCCAACAGAGGGGGAATGAACAATAAAAAGCTTAAAGTGGAACTCCAGCCTAAAATGAGAACAATAAACATTATTTTAGTAAGGTTACTAGTCATTTGCAATCGCCTGATGATTCTGCCCAATCTCAGTTAAGCAAGTAAATTCTGGTGTTAGGCTGAGAGCGTCATTCATACTGAGACTGTTTGAAAAAAATCAGCACACAGCAGTTTTCCCTTTTCATTCATTGTGTAGACATATTGGGTGCTTATATCATTGCATCAACCCTACAGCTTTCCCCCCTGCCCTCACTTCAGCTCCTTTATTTCTGCTTACCCCATGTAAAGAAGGGGGGCAGAGAACATACAGTGTGGACGGAAAGTATTCAGACGCCCTTTTAATTTTTCACTCTTTGTTATATTGCAGCCATTTGCTAAAATCATTTTAAGTTCATTTTTTCCTCATTAATGTACACACAGCACCCCATATTGACAGAAAAACACAGAATTGTTGACATTTTTGCAGATTTATTAAAAAAGAAAACATATCACATGGTCCTACGTATTCAGACCCTTTGCTGTGACATTCATATATTTAACTCAGGTGCTGTCCATTTCTTCTGATCATCCTTGAGATGGTTCTACACCTTCATTTGAGTCCAGCTGTGTTTGATTATACTGATTGGACTTGATTAGGAAAGCCACACACTTGTCTATATAAGACCTTACACCTCACAGTGCATGTCGGAGCAAATGAAATTCATGAGGTCAAAGGAACTGCCTGAAGAGCTCAGAGACAGAATTGTGGCAAGGCACAGATTTGGCCAAGGTTACAAAAACATTTCTGCTGCACTTAAGGTTCCTAAGAGCACAGTGGCCTCCATAATTCTTAAATGGAAGATGTTTGGGACGACTGGAACCCTTCCTAGAGCTGGCCATCCGGCCAAACTGAGCTGTCAGGGGAAAAGAGCCTTGGTGAGAGAGGTAAAGAAGAACCCAAAGATCACTGTGGCTGACCTCCAGAGATGCAGTCGGCAGATGGGAGAAAGTTGTAGAAAGTTAACCATCACTGCAGCCCTCCACCAGTCGGGGCCTTATGGCAGAGTGGCCTGACGAAAGCCTCTCCTCGGTGCAAGGCGCATGAAAGCCTGCATGGAGTTTGCTAAAAAAAAAAACACCTGAAGGACTCCAAGATTGTGACAAATAAGATTCTCTGGTCTGATGAGACCAAGAGAGAACTTTTTGGCCTTAATTCTAAGCGGTACGTGTGGAGAAAACCAGGCACTGCTCATCACCTGTCCAATACAGTCCCAACAGTGAAGCATGGTGGTGGCAGCATCATGCTGTGGGAGTGTTTTTCAGCTGCAGGGACAAGACGACTGGTTGCAATCGAGGGAAAGATGAATGCGGCCAAGTACAGGGATATCCTGGACGAAAACCTTCTCCAGAGTACTCAGGACCTCAGACTGGGCCGAAGGTTTACCTTCCAACAAGACAATGACCCTAAGCACACAGTCAAATAACGAAGGAGTGGCTTCACAACAACCCCGTAACTGTTCTTGAATGGCCCAGCCAGAGCCCTGACTTAAACCCAATTGAGCATCTCTGGAGAGACCTAAAAATGGCTGTCCACCAACGTTTACCATCCAACCTGACAGAACTGGAGAGGATCTGCAAGGAGGGATGGCAGAGGTATTAGATCAAAAGGGTGCTTCTACTAAATACTGAGCAAAGGGTCTGAATACTTAGGACCATGTGATATTTCAGTTTTTCTGTTTTAATAAATCTGCAAAAATGTCAACAATTCCTGTGTTTTTCTGTCACTATGGGGTGCTGTGTGTATACAACCCCTGGTAAAAATTATGGAATCATCAGTCCCTGAGGATGTTCCTTCAGTTGTTTATTGTTGTAGAAAAAAAGCAGATCACAGACATGGCCAAAAACTAAAGGCATTTCAAATGGCAACTTTCTGGCTCTAAGAAACACTAAAAGAAATCAAGAAAAATAATTGTGGTGGCCAGAAACAGTTAGATTTATAGAACAAGCACAGGGAATAAATTATGGAATCACTCAATTCTGAGGAAAAAATTATGGAATCGCCCTGTAAATTTTCATTACAAACACTAACACCTGCACCAGATTAAATCTGCTTGTTAGTATGTAGGTAAAGAGGGTAAATCATCACGCAGTGTTGCACAAGATGTTGGTTGTTCACAGTCGGCTGTGTCTAAAACATGGACCAAATACAAACATGGGAAGATGGTTAAAGGCAAGACCGAAAACTTAAAGCAATATGCCTTGAAAACAGAAAATGTACAACAAAACAAATGAGGAACAAATGGGAGGAAACTGGAGTCAACATCTGTGACCGAACTGTAAGAAACCGCCTAAAGGAAATGGGATTTACATACAGAAAAGCTAAAAGAAAGCCATTTCTAACACCTAAACACAAAAAAACAAGGTTACAATGGGCTAAGGAAAGGCAATCGTGGACTGTGGATGATTGGATGAAAGTCTTATTCAGTGATGAATCTCGAATCTGCATTGGGCAAGGTGATGATGCTGGAACTGTTGTTTGGTGCCGTTCCAATGAGATTTGTGCAGACGACTGTCTGAAGAAAACATGCAAATTTCCACAGGCAATTTTGATATGGGGCTGCATGTCAGGTAAAGGCACTGGGGAGATGGCTGTCATTAAATCTTCAATAAATGCACAGGTTTGCATTGAAATTTTGGACACTTTTCTTATCCCATCTATTGAAAGGATGTTTGGGGATGATGAAATCATTTATCAAGATGATAATGCATCTTGCCATAGAGCAAAAACTGTGAAAAAATTCCTTGAAGAAAGACACATAAGGTCAATGTCATGGCCTGCAAACAGTCTGGATCTCAATCCAATTGAAAATCTGTGGTGGAAGTTAAAGAAAATGGTCCATGACAAGGCTCCAACCTGCAAAGATGATTTGGCAACAGCAATCAGAGAAGGCTGGAGCCAGATTGATGAAGAGTACTGTTTATCACTCATTAAGTAAATGCCTCAGAGACTGCAAGCAGTTATAAAAGCCAGAGGTGGTGCAACAAAGTACTAGTGATGTGTTGGAGTGTTATTTTGTTTGTTTTTCATGATTCCATAATTTTTTCCTCAGAGTTGAGTGATTCCATAATTTTATTCCCTGTGCTTGTTCTATAAATCTGTTACTGGCCACCACAATTATTTTTCTTGATTTCTTTTAGTGTTTCTTAAAGCCAAAAAGTTGCCATTTGAAATGCCTTTAGTTTTTGGCCAGGTCTGTGATCTGCTATTTTTCTACAACAATAAACAACTGAAGGAACATCCTCAGGGACTGGTGATTCCATAATTTTTGCCAGGGGTTGTATTAATGAGGGGAAAAAATGAACTTAAATGATTTTAGCAAATAGCTGCAATATAACAAAGAGTGAAAAATGTAAGGGGGTCTGAATACTTTCCGTCCCCACTGTAGATCAGTCTTTACAGCCCCTTCTCTCTTTCCTGTTTTTAAAACAAAAAAAAGTCATCCTTAACCTCTCTAGATGCCTTTTAATGTAAAGATATTCTCAATATCCCAACAAATATTTCAGTCTGGTCAGTAATTTCTAAGGGCTGGTTCACATCCATGCAGTGCTTTTTTTGGTGCCTTGTGTTTTAGGTTTGTTACTGTTGACTTCTGTAGAATGTGTGTTTTGATGAAAGTAAATCAAAGATGCCAAATGCAGAGCTAACACATTGCACATAAAATGCACAGATGTTAACAGTGCCTAACATGCAACATAAAGTAATAGGGAAAGAACTAAGATTTCAAATACTGTGATGTGAAATTCAATTTCTGTCAATTGCTTACAGATAATGAAAACTTATTTTATTGTGCTTTTACTCCTTGTTCAGAATATTTTAATACTTAAGGCTGCATTCACACCTGAGCGTATTCCGCTCGTAAAATGCTCATCTCAAAAGTTCGAACAAGCAAACTCCCATTCATTTTAATGGCCCCTGTTCACATCTGATCGTTCTGTCACCTGAAGCTCAAAAAAGTACATGAGTTTCTCTTTAGGCAGATTACAGGCGTTTTTCTGCTTTTTACATTGGTGACCTTTTGACCTGTGCAAGATCGCGTGACTTTCCGCCTGAAAACAATGCGCTCAGGTGTGAATGCAGCCTAAGCCTTGGAAACACAGGCTGAAAATTGGCCGGTTCAGCAGGTAGAGCCATCTGTTCAAACCGTCCTGCTGAAAAGCCAGCATTCGATCAGTGTACTTTGGAGGAATGGGGGGGGGGGGGGGGGGGTCCACCTGTTGAATGAAAAATCTTTGTGTTCCCTGCCTTGATGTGCATGATCTGGGCAAAGATATATTTTAAGGCCTTATGCACAATGGGTGTTTTGGAAAAAGCGCATGTGCACGAAACATGTAAGCCACGGTAATCACGGCAACCCAGAGCTTGCAGTCCACCATGACAGACTGATATCCTGTTTACCTTTACTTCTGGCGCGACGCCTACGTCATCCTGTGCGCCCAGCCAGCTCGTTCAGCTCTCCTGGTCCTGTCCCTCAGCGGTGGACATCACACCATACCACCTGCAGCGTAGCTGGGGTGTGTACCCGCGATCAGCTATAGAGCTGACATGTCCACAAGGGTCCTCTGCTATTGTGGTTCATCTTGGACACAGGCTGAGTCTGACTACTGGCCAAAGGTGGAAGCTGATCGGTTGATGTTAATCCCTCTCCACCCGAATGTCACAGTATTCTTTTACATTAGTATCTACATTGACTGACTATATGCTTTTAGGATTGCCTCTGCAACCCCTGCAAGTTTTTATCATTGACAGTTGTTTATTCACCAGAAGTGCAACAAATAAATTAACTTTTTACTCGACTTAAGGTTTGAATGTTTTTATGCTTCGCCCATAGAGCGCTGCTTTTTTGTTTTTGTGTCTTGTTATCCATTCCTTCCTGTTGTTGGCGGCTGCACTGGGTCCTAGCTCATTTTATATTTTCCAGGATTTGTATTTCCACGTACATGGCTGACAGCTTTTAGCCCTCAAGGAACTCTGTTTGTGTTTGCTATAAAGTGGTTGGAGGGAAGCTTTAGAATGGCAAGGATGTTTTTTATTACAAATTGTGTGCAGACTGCAGTTCCTCTTTAAAGACTAAACCTTTTTTGACACTCATTGCGTACAAGTTAAAATCCATATTTTTTTTTGTTGCTAGAAAATGACTTAGAACCCCTAAATATATAATTTAGCAGAGACCCTAGAGAATAAAATGGCGGTCGTTGCCATATTTTATGTCAAAGAAAAATTCCTAAAACGTTAGCAGCGCTAGTGCCACAATGGCAAAGATTTAAATAGCATTTAAAATAGCAATACAATTATAATGAGTCCATATAATCAAAAAATTAAAATCCTTGTGGGTACAGAAACTTAATGGATAGAGGGAGAAAGTCACCCTTTCTTCAGGTGATTTATAACGTGCAAGAAAAAACTGTCTCCCTAAGGAGCGTGATGTTGTAGGGAGTTCCTCCACCTCAAGTAAGTAAGCCCCTTACCAGATCCGAAGATCTCCTGTCACAGAGATCATACACGCAAGTGGCTGTGTCCCCCAGCCACTGGGTCTCTGTCAGGATGTGTGTCACAAGTCACCTCTCCGGGAAATCAGCCTAATGATGATGTTTCCGCTCCCAATCCATGGATAAACATAAAGAATGCTCCATAGCATAATACAGTTAAATGCTACTTTATTAAATAAAAGAAAGGCACTTACAAAGTGTGCAGTTTCAATTCGCCTCTAAAATCACAAATGCGCCGGCTGGCTTCAGCTGCTGCCCGTTCCTTCCGGGTTCAGCGTGGTGTGGTGGTGACGTCAGCACGCCGCTCCTCCCTAAACATTTTTTAGTTATTGAATATTTTTTAATATTTTGCTTATGCTTGATTGTCACTAAGTTGGTTGTATCAATCATGATCACGTTCATTTATTAGCAGCGCAGCCTATTATTTGTACAGTTATTAAGGTGGGGGTTGTCTCACATTTAAGGTTGCAGCAGCATTTTGTTGTTATTTTTGGTCTTTTTTCGCTTTGTCCATTCACTGAACACATGTGTGGAATATTTTTCACTCAAGGGATAGCGCAGTATTTTTCTTTATGGTTTTAAAATAGCAATACATTTGCTTAAAAGTCCGCTTAGAGGTGCAAAGTGGTAATCCACTAGGTAAAAGTCTATTAAGAAAAAGAGGTGAGTGTAACGTAAGCCATTGTGGAGGAAAGCATTAACAACGATCCCAATATGGAACGATATCCTTCACCACACCACTTGTGCCAGAGCCCTATAGGTAATCCACTTACCAGATTGTGCTGGTTTGTACGCTTATCAGTCAGACAGGTAATCGCTGTTCACTGACCACTATCCATAGTTTTGAAGGCAACTTCTCGTTCCTCCAGGCCCCACTCCCTGCTCCCTCACTGGCTGTGATTGATGGCAGCAGGCTCCCGCTGCTCTGACTGAGCCAGCAAGATGAGGGAGAGCAACGATGCTGCTCTCGTGCACAGTGCTGGATCGACATCGAGCTCAGGTAAGTATGGGGGAGGAGGGACTGCACACAGGTGTTTTTTTTTTTTTTTTTTTTTTTTTTTTTTTTAGCTTGATGCATAGAACGATCAAAAAATCTTTTACCTTTACATAGGGGTGTACCAAATGGAAATTTTGGTGCTGAAAATTTGTTTTTTTAAGAAAATGATATTTTTATATATAATTGTATTTGACTCTTTAATGAATATCATCAATTTAAATTAATATAAATTTATTGTTGGCCATTATTGGCACCTTTTAGTGCAAGAAAGGTCAAGAAAATGCAGTCTGCAGTCTCTAACCATCTCTTGTATCTTGTCCTCGGTCTCTAACCATCTCTTGTATCATGTCCTCGGTCTCTTACTTAAACACACTGCTAATAGTATTAGCAAAATATCATATTCAGTGCACCTCTAGCAGACATTTATACAATATATCAGGGATGTGCAATTAGCGGACCTCCAGCTGTTGCAGGACTCCAAGTCCCATGAGGCATAGCAAGTCTGACAGCCAAAAGCATGACACCCAGAAGCAGAAGCATGATGGGACTTGTAGTTTTGCAACAGCTGGAGGTCTGCTAATTGCATATCCCTGAAATAGATGATCAGAGACTAGAGACATGATACAAAGGGATAAATGCAGCCTCGCCAGTGCCTGAATCAGAGTGGCGATCTCCTGCTGTGTCACGGAGCTGGATTTGAATTTCCCAGCCACCGTCCCGCCTCCTGTGATCACGTGACACTGAGTCAATGTCCCGGTGTGCCGTCTATCACGAGAAGCAGGACATTGTTACTACGGCTGCCTGGACAATTCAGCTCCCTGACACATAGAGATCTCGCTATGAGAGGAGGAGTGAGGGGAGGACTAGGGCATGCCAGGATGACACCCCCTGCAATGGGCAGCACCGGGGGCAGACCCTGTCCCCTTTTCAGCTCCATTATTGGCACCTTTTCTTTCGGCCGAATGCGTCAAACACTGTTTTCGACCGATATGTTTGGGCGGCCGAAATTTCGGTGCACCACTACCTTTTTAGGACCGCTTTAACAATTTCTTGCTCTATCTAAAATGAGAAGAGTGTGTTGGCTGTAGGTACACACTATCCACTAAAGCACAATGGTTAGGTTTAGTCAGCTTGCCTTGCTGCATGAATGCATGTCAAACTGTTCCCTGTTTGTGCAGTAAAGCCGGACACACACTGTTCAAATGTCAGACTACCCAGATAATTGCTGCCTGCGCTAAATTTGTGAATTTTTTTCCAACTGGGTGTTTGCACAGATGTCGGTCGACCGACTTCTGGTCAACTGCATTGGCCTCATGTGGATCGAAATTTGACCAGGCTCTGCTGAACTTATCCACGTATGGCTAGTACACCTTGGTTACAGAACATGGGTGTAACATGGTAACTGAGCACACACACCCGCGCACCCTCTTGAGTCCCTGTTGTCACAGTGGGCCAGGGATCTTCTCCCCGCTGTCGCAATTGAAGAATAAAAAAAAAATGGCCATGTCATTCATTCACTGAGTTTTGTGAATGGGAGAACTACCATCAACCACTGAACTACCAGGGCACTGATGAGCACTCTAGGTAGTTCATTGATCCTTCCTGTCATTCAGTAACTGCCTTCCCTTACGCATTATGGGCAAATACTCTGATAGTCTGCAGGAGCCTGAGATTGCCCCTTCTGATTATGGGTGTATTGCTTTACAGGCTCCAAAAAAATAAAGATTTACTTGCATAACAAAGTGCGTTTTTATTAATGAGAAATAGAGGAGAGATCTCTCTCTCTCCCTCTCCCTCTCCCCATAGTGCAGTGAACTTGCTGCAAACCCATTACTTCAGGCTGAGAGCTATAAATGATGCTGTGAGTGCAAGGATGGCACTGTACAGTGACCATCTGTATTACTTTTTAAATTGCACAACTCTCCACAAGGTCTGAAGTCCTCTGTATTAATAGTAACCAAAAGTCTTATGGACTACTACAGACCATAGCAAATATGATATATCTACATAATTCGCGAGGAGATCTCTACTGATTCAGATACCCTCCACGCTTTACACTTCATGCCCACAGGTACAATCATTACTTCCTTCTTTCAACCCTACCACTATAGACGAGGTTGCTAAACTACTTGCTAGACCACCTTACCTCTGGATCCTGTTACCTCTCAAACGCTACATTCACACTCTGGCTCTATGCTACACTCTAACCCACATCTTCGATCTCTCCTCCTTCTCTTCTGGCATTTTCCCCAACTCTCTAAAACATGCACTTGTCAGACCCATACTTAAAAAGCCCTCACTGGACCCATCCAATCTTAACAACCTACGCCCCATCTCCTTGCTCCCCTTCTTATCCAAACTCCTTTAACGTCTGGTCTACAACCGCCTGAGCGTCCACCTTGCTGATAATAGCCTTCTTGATCCAATTCAGTCTGGATTTCATCCTCCACAGTCCACAGAAACTGCTCTTCTAAAACTAACAAATGATCTACTAACGGCCAAAACCAATCAACACTATTCTGTACTCCTGGACCTCTCTGCTGCCTTTGATACGGTTGACCACCCTCTCCTCCTCTAAAAATGCCACACCTTTGGTCTGTGACTGTACTCTTTGCTGGTTCTCTTCCTACTTATCCAACTGCACCTTTAGCGTTTCTTACAACTTTACTTCCTCCTCTCCTTTTCCTTTCTCTGTCTGGGCCCCCCAAGGTTCTGTTCTTGGACCTCTCCTATTTTCCTATTTTCAATCTACACCTCCTCCCTGGGTCAGCTGATAGCCTCCTATGGCTTCCAATACCACCTCTACGCTGACGCCACTCAAATCCTATTTCTCCACCCCTCAGCTAACTCCCTCTGTCTCCAAACGTATCACTAATTTACTATCAGATATCAGTCTGGATGTCACACCACTTCCTCAAACTCAATCTATCCAAAACCAAACTTATAATTTTTCCTCCCCCATATGCCCCTTCCCCTGATCTCTCTGTCAAAATCGATGGCACAACTATAAGCCCATCCCCACCATGCCAAGGTCCTAGGTGTAGTCCTGGACTCTGAATTCTCCTTTAAGCACCGCGTCCAATCGCTGTCCAAATCTTGCCACCTCAACCTCCGCAACAACTCCAAAATATGCCCCTTTCTAACCAATAACTCACTCGCTGGTCATTTCTCGCCTCAACTACTGCAACTCCCTTCTCATTGGCTTACCTCTACATAGTCTATTGCCTCTTCAATCCATCATTAATGCTGCTGCCAGACTCCTCTACCTTACCAATCACTCTGTGTCTGCTACCCCTCTGTCAATCCCTCCACTGGCTTCCGCTCACCCAACTAATTAAATTCAAAATACTAACAACTACTTACAAAGCCATCCACAATTTAGCCACCAGCTACATCACTAGCCTGATCTCTAAATACCAACCTACTCGTTCTCTTCGTTCCTCTTAAGACCTCCTACTCCCTAGCTCCCTCATCACCTCCTCCCATTCTCGCCTCCAGGACCTTTCCAAAGCCTCTCCAATCCTATGGAATGCCTTACCCCAATCAGTCCGCATATCTCCTACTCTATTAGCTTTTAGACGATCCCTGAAAACCCTTCTCTTCAGAAAAGCCTACCCTACCCACACCTAACAACTGTATTTTCATTTTCTCCATCAGCTCACCTCCCACCTTTTTGTTTCCACTTGACCCTCCCTTCTAGATTGTAAGCTCTAACAAGCAGGGCCCTCTGTTCCCTCCTGTATTGATTTGTATTGTAAGTGTACTGTCTGCCCTCATGTTGTAAAGCGATGCGCAAACTGTTGGCACTATATAAATCCCGTGTAATAATAATAATGATGATGATATACTGAAAAAAAGGCTGGAAAAAATCTCCCATAAAGTCTTGTTTATTGAAACAACTTTTAAAATCGCATAACATTGTGTATTAAAACATTTTGGGTGGTTGGATGTCTGGTATCGGAGACAAGGTCTGACATATTAATGCCTTTTGCACACCAAGATTTGCCAATTAAGCTCTTATCTACCCTATTCTAAACAGCTTAAAGCCGGCTATACTTGGTTTGTTGTTCAGCAGGGACCGGACAAATATTGATCCATATATGGGCATGCTAGTTGTACCAATCAGCCTGTTGGTATCTTTCTGCTCGATGAATGGCCAAAGGAATTGACACTGGTTCCTTTTTTCTCTACAATACAACTCTCAGATCTGTGCATGTATTCCAGAAAACAGCCACTGCTTAGACCCTGTTCCTAGGGATATCAGGGGATATGCAACAAGTCTCCTACAGGTGTGGAAAAGGAAATAATATTGCATTGTGGAGCTGCATTTAGCAAGCACACTCAATTTCTGCCACATGCAGAAACATTGAGGCTCTGTACTTCTCGATCCCTCATGATTTAGCCCAATGGTGGCCCAAGTGTACCGGAGGAGGTTTTGCATACTAGTCTATGGAGAAGCAGTAACCCATATCTATGTCCAAAATGCACATAAACCATTCAGCGCTCCAGGAAAAAGCTCATGGGAATTAAAAGTCCAAAAGAACCCTATTATTAATGATGGCCAGGTGAAGACTAAAGATGGCTGTAGATGCTACCAGCTGCAGTTTCCTCTGGCAGGTCCGACTCTACTGCATGCAAACTTACTGATTCAGTAATCCTGATGTCATCTGTTTCTAAACGTTTTACCCTTCTGCTCTCTGGGCTGCCCACAGGCAACATAGATGTATGTGGTTGCAGTGAGGTCCCATTCACTTGCATGTGCTGCATTTGGCAGTAGTTTTGTTTGCCGGATGTGACCTGTCTTATACATTTTGCCACCCCACATTTGCGGCAGTGTGTAACACGACTATTGGTCATGTTAACTTGCAGATTGTTAAACTGAAGCCCAACCGCCTATTATGGCCACCCATGTAAACAAGCTATAGAAGCAGCCGCTGTCAAAAACGTATGTTTGACAGTGTCTTATAAACGCTGTTTACTTGGCTCGCACTACCGTGGTAGATATAGATATCTATCTTTATTTATTTTTTTTTCCCCACCATTTTCAGTGTGATTATGTAGTGTGACTTGGCTGCATTTTTTGCATATTCTGTGGGGCCAAGTTGCACCAAATTAGCACATCAACTTTTTCATACTCTTCCATCCACCTAAAGTATTTATTTTCTGTATACTGAAAAAATCCTGGCAGATTCTGCTGTTCACGGTCTCTCCCTCCTTTTCTGTGTCCCTGCTGCAGCCTGAGATTGTGTAGCCTAGCTGTTGGAGCTACTGAGCATGCTCCAGTTTCAGTTCCCTTCAAAGCTGCTCATTTGCTCTTTTTGCTTGTGTGCAACCCATGTGACTTTAAAGATAGTGTTAAATTACATTCTCCCCTCCCATCTCGATGTCCTCATATTGCTAAACGATATGGGGGTGGAATATAAAATGGTAATTAACTGAAGGCTTATCTTCCCTGTTGGTCCCAGCTAGGGATGGGAGAACGGTGCGGCCCGAGCATAAGTTCAGGCTGAACTTTGGTTGTTCGGCGAACACCGAACAATATGCGGTGTTTGGGGCAAATTCATAAGCCGCCGTTAAAGTCTATGGGACACTAACATGAAAAATCAAGTGCTCATTTTAAAGGCTTATATGCAAGTTATCGTAAAAAGTGTTTGGGGACCTGGGTCCTGCCCCAGGGGACATGTATCAATGCAAAAAATTTTTTAAAACGGCTGTTTTTTCGGGAGCAGTGTTTTTTTTTTTTTTATATATATTTTTTTTAATGCTTAAAGTGAAACGATAAAAATGAAACATTCCTTTTAAATATCATGCCTGAGGGGTGTATATAGTATGCCTGTAAAGTAGCGCATTTTTCCTGTGTTTAGAACAGTACCGCAGCAAAATGACATTTCTAAAGGAAAAAATTATCATTTAAAACTGATCGCGACTGTAATGAATTGTCGGGTCTCGGCAATATGGTTAAAACTCATTGAAAAAAAGGGCATGGGTGCTCCCACCATTTTTGTGAAATGGTAGGGGCACTATGTACCCTGTTACCAATTCGCATGGGGGACCGGGATCTGTGGGTCCCCTTGTTAAAGGGGGCTTCCAGATTCCGCCTGTATACCCCCAGAACCACCGGGCAAGGGTTGTGGGGATGAGGCCCTTGTCCTCATCAGCATGGGGACAAGGTGCTTTGCGGTCAGACCCCAAAGCACCCTCCCCATGTTGAGGGCATGTGGCCTGGTATGGTTCAGGAGGGGGGGGGGCTCTCTCCCCCCCCTCTTTTCTTGCGGCTTGTCAGGTTGCGTGCTCGGATAAGGGTCTGGTACAGATTTTGGGGGGGACCCCTACGCCTTTTTTTTTTTTTTTTTTTTTTTTTTTTAATATCTGGTGCAGGGTTCCCCTTAATTTCCATATAAGACCTGAAGGGCCTGGTATGGATTTTGGGAGGACCCCCACGCAATTTTTATTTTTTTTTTTCATTTCGGTTCGGGGTTCCCCTTAATATTCATACCAGACCCAAAGGGCCTGGTAATGGACTGGGGGGACAACCCATTGCCTTTTTTTTTTTTTTTCAATGAGTTTTATCTAAATTGCCGAGACCCAACAATTCATTACAGCCGCAATCAGTTTTGCATGACAATTTTTCCTTTCAGAAATGTCATTTTGCTGTGGCGTTGTTCTAAACATGAGGAAAAATGTGCCACTTTACAGGCACACTGTAGACACCCCCAGGCATGATATTTAACCACTTGCCAACCGGCCCATAGCCGAATGACGGCTGCAGGGCGGTTGGATAACTCTGGGTGGACGTACTATGACGTCCTCCCAGAATTCCCCTCTTGCGCGCCCCCTGGGGTGCGCACCCGAACACATCCGTGACACCCGGCGCATCACGGATCCCGGTAAATGGCCGCTGATCGCGGCCGTTTACCATGTGATCGAGCCGTCAAATGACGTCATCTGATGACGCCGGTTCCTCTCCTCCCCTCCTGTGTACCGATCGGTACACTGTGAGCGGAGAGGGGGATGGATGGATGTCTGCAGCGCTGTGGGCTTTATGTGTAGTGCCCACAGCGCTGCACAGAGACATCCATCCATCCATGCTCAGCCATCCCTCACTACTGCAATGCTGTGCAATACTCTGCATTACCCCCACAATACTCTGCATTACCCCCACAATACTCTGCAATACCCCCACAATACTCTGCAATACCCCCACAATACTCTGCAATACCCCCACAATACTCTGCAATACCCCCACAATACTCTGCAATACCCCCACAATACTCTGCAATACCCCCACAATACTCTGCAATACCCCCACAATACTCTGCAATGCCCCCACAATACTCTGCAATGCCCCCGCAATGCCCCCACAATACTCTGCAATGCTGTGCAATACTCTGCAATGCTGTGCAATACTCTGCAATGCCCCCGCCATACTCTGCAATGCCCCCGCCATACTCTGCAATGCCCCCGCCATACTCTGCAATGCCCCCCGCCATACTCTGCAATGCCCCCCGCCATACTCTGCAATGCCCCCCGCCATACTCTGCAATGCCCCCCGCCATACTCTGCAATGCCCCCCGCCATACTCTGCAATGCCCCCCGCCATACTCTGCAATGCCCCCCGCCATACTCTGCAATGCCCCCCGCCATACTCTGCAATGCCCCCCGCCATACTCTGCAATGCCCCCCGCCATACTCTGCAATGCCCCCCGCCATACTCTGCAATGCCCCCCGCCATACTCTGCAATGCCCCCCGCCATACTCTGCAATGCCCCCCGCCATACTCTGCAATGCCCCCCGCCATACTCTGCAATGCCCCCCGCCATACTCTGCAATGCCCCCCGCCATACTCTGCAATGCCCCCCGCCATACTCTGCAATGCCCCCCGCCATACTCTGCAATGCCCCCCGCCATACCCCGCCATACCCCGCCATTCTCCGCCATACCCCGCCATTCTCCGCAATACCCCGCCATACCCTGCCATGCTGAGCCATGCTCAGCTGTACTCGCCCTCTGTATGTGGCCAGGCTGTGGAAGTCTCACACATGTGGTATCGCCGTACTCAGGAGGAGTAGGAGAATCTATTTTGGGGTGTCATTTTTGGTATGTACATGTTATGTGGTAGAAATATTGTATAAATGGACAACTTTGTGTTAAAAAAAAAAAAAAAAAAGCGTTTTAACCACTTCCCGCCCGCCGGCCGTCATACAACGTCCTTGACTTTGTGCGGAGATATCTGAATGATGGTTGCAGCTACAGGCATCATTCAGATATCAGCTTTTTCAGCCGGCGATTCCCTACACCATGAGAACAATCATAGCAGCTGTTCCACTGCTTGATCGTTCTTACGGTAGGCGAGAGGGGACGTCCCCCCTTCCCGCCGCCTTGCGGTGCTTCTACCGACTCACCGCTCCGATCGAAGCCAGGATCTTTTTTTTATTTTTTTTTTTTTAATTTCAGGCTTCCCAGCCTAGAGGTGAGATGTGGGGTCTTATTGACCCCATATATCACTGTAAAGAGGACCTGTCATGCCATATTCCTATTACAAGGATGTTTATATTCCTTGTAATAGAAATAAAAGTGGTCAAAAAATTTTTTTTTTTTTGGAAAAAAGCATCAAACTAAAATAAATAAAGTAAAATGAACAATAAAAAAAAAAAAATTTTAAAGCGCCCCTGTCCCTGTGTGCTTGCATGCAGAAGCGAACGCATACGTAAGTCCCGCCCACATATGAAAACGGTGTTCAAACCACACATGTGAGGTATCGCTGCGATCGGTAGAGCGAGAGCAATAATTTTGGCCCTAGACCTCCTCTGTAACTCAAAACATGTAACCAGTAAAAAATTTTAAAGCGTCGCCTATGGGGATTTTTGAGTAGCAAAGTTTGGCGCCATTCCACAAGCGCGTGCAATTTTGAAGGGTGACATGTTGGGTATCTATTTACTCGGCGTAACTTCATCTTTCACATTATGCAAAAACATTGGGCTAACTTTATTATTTTGGTTTTTGTAAAGCACAAAACAGTTTTTTTTCCCAAAAAAAAAGCGTTAAAAAAATTGCTGCGCAAATACTGTGCGAGATAAAAAGTTGCAACGACCGCCATTGTATTCTCTAGGGTCTTTGCTAAAAAAACATATATAATGTTTTGGGGTTCTAAGTAATTTTCTAGCTAATAAATGATGATTTTTACATGTAGGAGAGAAATGTCAGAACTGGCCTGGGTGCTCCAGAACGCCTGAAGGTGCTCCCCTGCATGTTGGGCCTCTGTATGTGGCCACGCTGTGTAAAAGTCTCACACATGTGGTATCACCGTACTCGGGAGTAATAGCAGAATGTGTTTTGGGGTGTAATTTGTGGTATGCATATGCGGTGTGTGATAAATAACCTGCTAATATGACAATTTTGTGGGGAAAAAAAAAAAGTAAAAAAAAAACCTTGATTTTGCAAAGAATTGTGGGAAAAAATGACAACTTCAAAAAACTCACCATGCATCTTTCTAAATACCTTGGAATGTCTTCTTTCCAAAAAGGGGTCATTTGGGGGGGGTATTTGTACTTTTCTGGCATGTTAGGGTCTGAAGAAATTAGATAGGCCGTCAGTAATTCAGGTGTGATCAATTTTCAGATATTCGCACCATAGCTTTTGGACTCTATAACTTTCAAAAAGACCAAATAATATCCACCGATTTGGGTTATTTTTACCAAAGATATGTAGCGGTATAAATTTTGGCCAAAATATATGAAGAAAAATTACTAATTTGCAAAATATTATAACAGAAATGAAGAAAAATGTATTTTTTTACAGATTTTTCGGTCTTTTTTCTTTTACGGCGCAAAAAATAAAGAAACCAGCAGTGATTAAATACCACCAAAAGAAAGCTCTATTTGTGTGAAAAAAAGGACAAAAATTTCATAAAGATACAGTGTTGCATGACTGAGTAATTGTCATTCAAAATGTGAGAGCACCAAAAGCTGAAAATTGGTCTGGTTAGGAAGGGGGTTTAAGTGCCCAGTTGTCAAGTGGTTAAAGGAATATTTCATTTTTATTGTTTAACTTTAACCTCTTCAGCCCTGGAAGAATTTATCCCCTTCCTGACTAGAGCGTTTTTTGCGATTTGGCACTGCGTTGCTTTAACTGACAATTGCGCAGTTGTGCAACCTTGTACCCGAACAAAATTGACGTCCTTTTTTTCCCACAAATAGAGCTTTCTTTTGGTGGTATTTGATTGCCTCTGCGGTTTTTATTTTTTGGGCTATAAACAATAAAAGCGACAATTTTGAAAAAAACATTAAACAGCTTTAAAAAGGAATTTTTTTCTCATATGTATAAATATGTATTCTTCTACATATTGTTAAAAAAATCGCAATAAGCGTATATTGATTGGTTTGCGCAAAAGTTATAGCGTTTACAAAATAGGGGATAGATTTATAGCTATAGTAATGGGAGTGATCTGCGATTGTTTTTATTTAAATTTTTTTTTTTTCGTGACTGCGGCATTATGGCGGACACATCGGGCAATTTTGACACATTTTTGGAACCATTGGCATTAACCACTTAAGGACTAGCCTCGTTTTGAAATTTTGGTGTTTACAAGTTTAAAACCGCTTTTTTTTTGCCAGAAAATTACTTAGAAAAAAAAAAAAATATAATGTTTGGGGGTTCTAACACCCTAGAGAATTAAATGGCGGTCATTGCAATACTTTTTTTCACACCGTATTTGCGCAGCGGTCTCACAAGCGCACTTTTTTTGGAAAAAATTCTCTTTTTGAATACAAAAATTAAACTGTAAAGTTAGCCCATATATTAATACCCAACATGTCACGCTTCAAAATTGCGCCCGCTTGTGGTATGGTGTCTAAACTTTTACCCTTAAAAATCTCCATAGGCGACGTTTAAAAATAATTCTACAGGTTGCATGTTTTGAGTTAGAGGCAGTCTAGGGCTAGAATTATTTCTCTTACTCTAGTGATACCTCACATGTGTGGTTTGAACACCGTTTTCATATGCAGGCGCTATTCAGGTATGTGTTCGCGCGAGCTCGAGGGGGGCGCTTTAAAAAAAAATTTTTTTTTTTTTTTACTTGATTTGATTTATTTTTTCACGGTTTAAAAAAAAAAAAAAAAAAAATGTAAACATCCCTTGTAATAGAAAAAAAAAAGCATGACAGGTCCTCTTAAATATGAGATCTGGGGTCAAAAAGACCTCAGATCTCATATTTGGACTTAAATGCAATGAAAAAAAAAATTGTAATTTGAAAGAATGACAACAGAAAAATGTGCCTTTTAAGACGTATGGGGGGAAGTGACGTTTTGACGTCGCTTCCGCCCTGCTATAGTATGGGGACGGGTGGGGGCCATTTTCCCCTCACTCGTCTCCACACACAGCCACGGACAGGTCCCGATCGCCTCTGCCGACGGCTCCAGTAAGCGGCGGGAGGGGGGGCACCTCTCCTGCCGCTGATAAAGGTGATCTTGCGGCGAATCCGCCGCAGAGACCACCATTATCGTAAACAGGACCGCCGGCTCTAAAGATGGATACCTCGGTTGTGGCAGCAGCTGCTGCCGTTACTGAGATATCCATCTTCAAACTGCCGATGTATATGTACATGAGCCGGTTGTTAAGTGGTTAATACAGCGATCAGTGCGATTAAAAATGCATTGATTACTTGAAAAATGTCACTGGCAGTGAAGGGGTTAACGGGGCGGTGAAGGGGTTAACTGTGTTGCCTGGGAGGTTATTGGGAGGGACTAACTACAGGAAGTGACAGATCATGGTTCCTAGCGAATAGGAACATACGATCTGTCACTCCTGTCAGAACAGGGAAGTGATCGTCGCTGTTCTGTGTCTCCTGCTCATGGCCGGCGGTCATCGCGAGTAAGGATGTTCGGCTTAGTCCCAGCACATACACACCATAGACACATGCTGGAGGAGTGTGACACAGCCTGTGATTGGCAGAGCCTCTTTTAGCGCTTATATCAGTATGAACAAAGTGAAAGCTATTGTCTTTCAACCTAAACTCTACCTACACTTAAAGTGGAGGTCCGCTGAAAAAAAAATATTAAAAGCCAGCAGCTACAAATACTGCAGCTGTTGACTTTTAATATATGGACACTTACCTGTGCAGGGAGCCCGCGATGTCGGCAGCCGAAGCCGATCCGTCCGTCGGCTCTTGGCGGCTGCCGCCGCCATCCTCTGTAAGGGAGTAAGGAAGTGAAGCCGTGTGGCTTCACTTCCTGGTTCCCTACTGCGCATGCGCGAGTCGCGCTGCGTGTCCTCTCTGGTCCCTGCTGTGTTCTGTGTCTCACAGAATACAGCAGGGGAGGACAGTGTAGGCGCCGGAAGTGGCGTAGGTCACCGCAAGCACCGCGGTGAGCTATGCCAGGAAGTGGGAGCAAATACCTGTATTAGACAGGTATCTGCTCCCTCCTCCCCCCTAAAAGGTGCCAAATGTGACACCGGAGGGGGGGAGGAAACCAAAAAGTAGAAGTTCCATTTTTGGGTGGAACTCCACTTTAATTGCAAAAAATAAATAAATTATATTTGCTCTGAAATATAGATTTGTATGAAGCTTTAATACACTTTCTTCTCTATTCTGAAAGCCTTTTTTATGTTCTGTATCCGGCACAGCGCCAATCAACGCTGTGCAGACACAGATTTCTTTATTAGCAGAGTACTAGAAACTCCTTCCTCAGAAAATCCCCTGAGGACAGGAAAGACCTGGGAAACATCACGTGACTTGTAAACAGCAATGATTACATAGGTTACTCAAGTGATTTGTGAAAACGGTGGCATGATCTTTATACATCTATAGAAGGGATGATGACAAACATTGTATATTGCATAGAGCAGGTTATAACGTGTGTTAATTTTTTTTTTTTTTTTTTTTACCAAAAAAAAAAGCTTTACAGCCCCTAGTGGTATCATCATAGCTAGGCCATAATGCTGCTTTAAAATTTGCATTCCTTTGCATTTTCAAGTTTCTTATGTGAAAATTGCACTCGCTTGTATCCAGGCATAGAAATAAGTCTGCCAGTTACTCCTGGGCTCTGGTTATGGATGTATTCCATTCTCTGGCTTTTCTTTTCCAAGTGGCACCAGACTAGCCGGTCAGGATATTCCAGGCTAGAATGAGGATCTGAAGTAGTGAACTGATAAGTTTTTCATTTTAAAGCTTAAAGAGGAGTTCTAGGCTCTGTCAGAAACAATTAAGTCAGCAGCTATAAATACTGGAGCTGCTGACTGTTAAAATTAGGACACTTATTTTTCCACGAATCCAGCGATGTCTTCACCCGAACCAATTTTTTCAGTTGGCTCTCGGGTGCTACCTTCGCCATTTCGGGTAAGGGAAATAGGCAGTGAAGCTTTGCGGCTTCACAGCTGGTTCTCTACTGCGCATGCGCAAAGCGGGCTGCGCTTTCTCAATGGCCTGGATGGGGGCCAAACTTCGGGATGATTTTGACATGGCGAAGTCACCCGGAAGTGGGAGCGGGTGCATGTCAAAACCAAGTACCCCTTCAGGAGGCAAATAATTATAAATTGTGAGTGTAAACTTTTTAGGGTGGAGAACAATAACTGCTAAATTTATTGCATTTTTCTATCTCAAAGCTTGGTTTGAATTCTTTTGATTTTAATTTCCATTGGTATTTGTTTTTTCTTTCTCTACTAACTTTTCAAAGCATTGATATATTGTTTGTATTGGAAGGCCACCTCAACCTGTAAAGTGAAAATCGGTGGAATTTAAACAGTAATTATTTTTTTGATCTGTAAATGCTGGTTGGTGTTTTTCTTTGCTTAAATTGTAAGCGCTACTGTAGTGACTGAGCTGTTTGTTTAAGGTTATATTTAGCACATGAATATCTGAAAAGTATGCATGTATCATATCTTCCACTTAAAGTTACAGGCATCGATTTCAGCTTGTTTTTTGGCCTGCTGCATATGGAGCAAGATGTTAAAACAGTTAAAATGCAACCTAAGCTGTACCTCTCAGCTTCTAAAATATTTGTACAATATATTGCAGCAAAAGTTCCCTGCTTATCAATAAAAAAATGGCTATATGTAGACAAGTCTGCTTAAAATCTGTAGCCAGCAGCGTTGGCTTGATCTGACAGTAAAGCCATTTGGAACATGTACAGTATTTATTATATTTTATAAAAATGATGTTGCTTGCAGAATTTTTAATTCTGTAGCGAATTATTATTATCATGCACAAATTTCTAGTACAGAGGAAAAGGGAATGGTATTGAACCTGGAAACCAATCAGATTTAAACTGTAGCTAAAGCCAAAACTTGTTTTGCATACAGGAACATGTGGAAAGAGGTGGGTTACCCGTTATCCGAGAAGTTCTGGGTGTGTACCCATGGGATCAAAAAATTTGCCAAAATTTAATGACTTCAGATGTTTTACAGGCCTGACAGCATCAACTGGGTCCTGTTAGACAAATATACAAGCTTCTCTGTTACGGACTAAATCCGTGTACACGGCTTGATACTGCAAGATTTTTTTTTTTATTTTTTTTTTTTGTTTGACCCAGCAGGTTGAATAGAGGAAAAAACTAACATATCGCTGTACCAACACAAGCAGTGTTTGTGTGGTGATCTTCCCGCTGTGCTATTGTATCCTGATAAGGGGATTCCCCATTCCCACCAGAATACACTGATCAGCACTCAGAGCCATTGGTTGCAAGCCCTGATTGATTTCAGGCATGTCTCTTCAACAAAAGCCAGTCATTAGACCAGCTTCTGTTGGACAGATTGCAGTATGTGCTGACCAAAAATAGGCCAGTTCCTGAGAGGGTGGATTTGATCTATATCAAGTCGATTTAAATCACTGGTAAAAAGGCTTGATTTGAATCATAATTTTTTTAAGAGCAACCGTCATCTGTCCCGCAGCGGCTCCTCCTTTGACCCGCTATGACTCACTGACAGTCCTGTTCACTTTAATGGGATGGCTGGTGATACGACAGTGATGCAACAAGGTGAGAGAAGTGGCGGCAGCAGGCGAGTGGATGCCCGCAACAGGCGCTGCCATGGTGGATCTGGAATGACAGGTGCTTTTTAAATGTAAGGACTCATTCTAGTTGGTAGTTAGAATCTTTATTATTTGCAAACAAAATGAAGGTTTCCTATTTAGAATAATAAGCTGTCAGGTTGGTAAACAACGATATCGGAACCGATTCAGTTATACAATTTGCAGTGTACATAGATTTGCAAAACAATGGGATAAAGGGATATTCCTGAACTTTGCTTTATCTCATGGTTACTGTGAAATTGTGTGAATGCATCAATTCCGTGCATGTTATCTCTGCTTGCATTTATTGAGTGAGCTTACCAAAAAAATTTAAATATTGCAGGATATACAGCCTCACGCTACATAACTAAGCTCCATTTTATGCTGAAGAAACTAAATTATTAATGTATCTTAAATAGAAAACTATCTTTAGATAGATTTTTACTCCAAAAAAAATAAATTTGATTACAATAAAAAAATTGATTTTAAATAAAAAATCAGATTACATTTTTTCTTTTACCACTTACGTCAGCAGTTTTGAGGGGGGGGGGGGGCGCGCCAGCGGAGAATGGCCTATCCGTCACTGCACAAAAGGGGACCTTAAAGATTGTCCACAAGCATCTATCCAAGTGGACCATACCTTATTAAATTTACCCGGGCATTGTCTGCTTTTATATGTGAGTCTGCACAGGGGCAACACCGAGTTAACCGAACTCTGGCGTGAGTGGGGGGCTCCATCAACTTCCATTTTAACAGTATTTCCCATCTAGCGTAGTACAGGGAGAAGGTCAAACATAGTTTGCAATATCTATCCCCTTCTACATGTTCCATATGGCTCAGTAGTAGAACCTGAGGATCCAGCTGCACCCTTGTCCCACATATCTCACGCAGTGTGGAGGCTACAGCCGCCCAATACGGTCAGAGTTTGGGACAGGACCAGACCATATGCCAAAACGTGCCTATCTCTTGGTTGCTTATTTTGCAAGTCGGGTCACGTTGAGGGTAAATGTGGGCCAGTTTCTGTGGGGTATAATAAGCCTTGTGAAGGAACTTAAGTTGTACAAATCTGTCTTTAGCTCCAATCATGGTGGGAATAAACATGGAAAGGCATTCCTCCCATTCTTCCTCACCTAGGGAAGGAATAACTGCCCTCCACTTATCCCATGAACTAGTCAGTTTGGTGGCATAAGCAACCGTCGGGTATAAATAAGTACAGAGGGGAGAGGGGCTTCCCCGTCACGCTGGAGGTCAGGAGGCGCTCAATAGAGTCTGACTCAAGGATCAAAGGTTCAGTAAATTGTAAAGCACGTCACAACTATCAGTGTCTGAACTCAAGAGACGGGTCTCAGTTCCTGAAAAGACATGTCTACTGTTGAGTATAATGTGTTTCAATGTGGCGAATCCCCCTTTTAGCCCACAGAGGGGTCCGGGATACTATTCATGTGTGGTAGCATAGGATTACCCCATAAAGGCATATGTGGGGAGATATGAGCAGGTCTTCTATAAACTACTCTGGCCTCCTGCCAAACCCTCACCGTAGTCCGCATGAGAGATGTCATGAGGGGAATGGCCTTCAGTCCTTGGAATAGCAGGTTGCTTAAGGCTGCATATGAGCCCAGAATAGTCGCTTCCAATGTGGTTGCCGAGTTCTGTCTGGGCTAGGAGAACCACCATCTCACCATGACTAGGAAGGCTGCACAATAGTATAGTTGGATGTTTGGGGGAGCCAGACCTCCTCCTGACATAGGGCGATGCAATATCTGCTTTGCCACTCTAGGGGGTCTCCCAGCTCACACAAAGGAAATCGGCAGCCCCTCCAACCTCCTGAAGAAAGTCTTGGATATATGACGGGGTGTTTCGGAAGAAGTACAGGTATTTTGGCAGATAAATCATTTTCAACAGGTTTACCCTGCCTACAGGTGTTAGAGGGAGAGAACGCCAGGATGCACATTTAGCCGTCATTTGTGACATAAGGGGTTGTATATTGTTTTCCATATACTCTTCCGTTTTGCTACTAATTTTAACGCCTATGCAAGTGAACTCGTCCACCCATTTCAGCTGCGTGCGTGTAGTAATTCGGGGAACCGGGGGGTGCAGCGGGAACAATACCGATTTGTCCCAATTAATACGTGTGCCTGAGTAGCGGCCAAATTGATTAAATAGGGTTAATGCTGTTTGAAGGGATGACGAGGCATCTGCCAGATAGAGTAAGGCGTCATCCGCATACAGTGACAGTTTTTCCTCAATCGGGCCCACCACTATCCCCCTGAACCCTCTCTAAGCCATATAGTTGGGGGTTCCAGTGCTAGGGCAAACAGTCTTGGGTAGAGGGGGCACCCCTGTCGTGTTCCCCGACCCAGCGTGAATGCCTCTGAGAGGCAGCCATTGGTGCGAATCCTGGCTTTCGGGTTGGCATACAGCATCTGCAACCAATTCATAAACCTTGGGCAAAACCCGAATTAGGAGAGTACTTTCTGCTCAAAAGCCTTCTCTGTGTCCGCTCAGTGCCACCTTCACCAGGTTGAAAGATTTCCAGAGCTTCTGTGTCTCCACAGAGTAGTTGGGGAATATCAGCAGTTTGTTATTCTGGTAGTGGGGGTCCCCAAGGGCCCGGGAGGCATGGAGAATTTCATTTCTATCCCGGAAATTAAATACTTGAAGTATGAAGGTCCTCGGTGGGTTTCCCGTGGCCCTGGTTTAAGTGGGACGTGGTGCGCTCTCTCCACCACGTAGTGGGGGGGACAGGCGTGCGTTGGGTAGGAGGGAATGCAGCATGTCCTCCACAAAAGTAGTCGGATGGTTCCACTCCGCTCCTTCGGCCAGACCCACGATGCGGAGGTTGTTCCTCCTATGCCTGTTCGAGTCTTCAGCCCTGTATTCCAGGGCCTTGACTTTGGTCTGAAGGGTGAGGAGTGCTGCAGAGTGTTCCATCACCTCATCCTCCATGGTACTGACCCTCTGCTCTGTCTCGGTCACTCTAGACTGCAGTTTGTATATCTCCTGTCGCAGGAGGTCTACATCCAGCTGGACAGCCTCAATTTTAGCCGTTAGCGTGGACTGACATGTGGCTATGGCCATTGCCTCCGCCAGCCAGGGCTGCCTGAGTTCAGCTGAAAAAATTTTTTAAACGCACCCCATCCCGGTGTCCCAGTGGCCGCATATGAAACCGGTGTTAAAACCACACGTTAGATCTCTGTAACTCAAAACCTGCAACATGTAGAATTTTTTTAAACCTCGCAGATGGAGATTTTGAAGGGTAAAAGTTTGTTGCCATTCTTCGAGCGGGTGCAACTTTGAAGCCTGACATGTTGGGTATCAATTTATTTGGCGTAACCTCGTCTTTCGTGGGGAAAAAAAATTGGGCTAACTTTACTGTTGTCTTATTTTCTTTTTTATTCAAAAAAGTGTGTCTTTTTTCCAAAAAAAGTGCACTTGCTAGAGCACTGCGCAAATACGGTGTGACAAAAAGTATGGCAATGACTGCCATTTTATTCTCTAGGGCAGTGGTTCTCAACCTGGGGATCCGGACCCCCTCGTGGGTCGAATGATGATTTGCCAGGGGTCACCGAATCCTGGGCTGTTCCTGAAGCCCGCACTACTCTCCCAGCCTTTTTGCGGCTGCCCAGCTGGGCTGTTTATGGAGCCCGCAGCCGCCCACTCAGCCTCTTCGCAGCCGCACATTCAGTTCATGGCATGGCTGGGGGGCAGAGACTAGAGCTCAGCTGACTAGTGAGGAATGTGG
Source organism: Aquarana catesbeiana (assembly GCF_042186555.1). Taxonomy (NCBI): domain Eukaryota; kingdom Metazoa; phylum Chordata; class Amphibia; order Anura; family Ranidae; genus Aquarana; species Aquarana catesbeiana. Next base: position 573,969,784 of record NC_133327.1, read on the forward strand.
TATAGATAGATATAGAGATATATCCCTACCAAATCATTCTCTGCAGCTATTACCTTTTGTACCACCACCCCATCCCCTTGGAATGTAAGCTCTACGAGCAGGGCCCTTCTGTACCTTTTGTATTGTACTGTAATTGTGTTGTCCCCCCTATATATTGTAAAGCGCTGCGTAAACGGTTTGCGTTATATAAATCGTGAATAATAATAATTATATAGAGCGAGAGAGATGCATGCACAATTAATCGTCAAGAATCGATATCACGATCTTGACTAAAGTGTTTCACAATTCTTTCTATGCAAAGAATTCTCTCTGCTCTTCTGAAGCCACAGCTTTCAAAAGAAAGAGAGAAAAACTGGGCAGTCTGCCAAGAATCAAAACATTCTTTATCAGTTTACCTTAAGTATAAACATTGTAACAATTTGTCAATGGAATAGACTTCCATTCTGTGTGTAAGTGAAAAAAGTTTAACCATTTAAACACTAAACCTTTTTCTGACAATTGTTGGTTTCAAGTTAAAATCATTTTTTTTTTTGCTAGAAAATTACTTAGAACTCCCAACTTATTAAATGCATAATATTGCACTTCAACTAAGTGAAGCTTAATGAGTCATTTGATTGTTCTTTTTAGCCAGTACCTCCAAAACCGCATATAGATAAAAGCTTCTGTCAAGTACAAAGGGTAGCGATGCACCAAAATTTCGACGGCCAAAAATTGTTTGTAATTTTGTAGATAAAGAAAAAGGTGCCAAAAATGCGTGGGATATTACTGTGTTTATGGTGTGTTTTTCATAGGTCACATGACTCAAACAGGTGTGTTCTTGCTGCATTTTCAATGGAGGTGCGTTTTTTTTTTTTTTTTTTTTTTTAATTGAGGCATACATAGAATTTTAAAGGGATGCATTTTCCTTAAACTTTTCTTGTGCTAAAGGTGCGGATATAGGCCGACCAATAAATTCCTATTCATTTAAAATTATGATATTAAAAAGTTTTTTTTATATATATATATATATATATAATATTTTAATTGTATTTATTTTCGAAACTGTTCTTTTTGGCTAAGTGCATCCTGCATTTTTTTGTTTAGGTTTCAGTACCAAAATTTCGGTGTACCTCGAATAAAAGGCAGACACCAAGAGGTGCCCACACACGTCTGCAGCAGCTTTCTGCTCTTTTGAGTGCTAGACCATTGTAAAGCCCGGTACCCACTGCAAAAACGTACAGATCGATGTACAAACACAAGGCGGTTAATTTATTGAAGTGGTGCTCTTTATTATTCATGTATCATAGGGTAATCATACAAATTTTGAGCATTGTAGATGTATGTTCCTGTGTCGTCATATCAAAACTATCTAAAGGTATTCTAAAGGTAATTTGGTGCCACCTGGCCTTATCTGTATTTGAGTGATTTAGTTTTGTTGCCTCAGTGTGAAACCTAAAATTTACGTCTAAATATTCTTGATTTTCTATAATTCAAAAATGTGTTGTATTTTCAGTAATCTATGCCAGCAATTATGACCATGTTAGCAGACCATGCAGCTCGACAGCTGCTGGATTTCAGCCAGAAGTTGGACATCAACCTTTTGGACAATGTCGTGAATTGCTTATACCATGGAGAAGGAGCTCAGGTAGTTATGCTTTGTTTATCTATTACAGTCTGTATAAATTACATAAAGCAATGGTATAGTTTTCTGCTTTTAGCTGTAAATCAGTTATCAACATGGAGGCTGACTTTGTCACGCAGATGTACTGTGAACATTGATGGAAACATTTTATCTTCACTTGTCTTGTGATAACTGCAGGGAATAAAGGATGGCTTGCTTGCTGTATATTAGGATTGTGAGTCCAACAATAACTTTTTACAGTGAGCACTGCAGTCTGGGCAACGCTACTCCTGTAATTTTGCATTGGCTGTGTCTGCGAACTTCAGACAAGTGGGTGCAGTTTGTCTTAGGCTGGCTCTTACAGAATGATATACTGCCCCTTGTGGACAGGACCAGTAACAAGTTACAGGAGCAGCTTTGCAAAAGGCTCTAAATAGTGTGTCTTTACAAAAAATACTGCTAACCTGTCCTTGTTTGCAAGGTAGCGCGCAGGTGCTTGGCATAGACTTATTGCCTTATTTTGTTTCTACAGATATCCTTTAACTCAATTTAACTTATTACCACTGCCATAACTATTAAGGCAGGGGTTGAAAGAGATTGTAAATAAGCACATGGCTGCAAGAACAACCATGAGATTTTTACATTTTAGAGCCCAATCCTCTCATAGTAAACGTGATTCAGGCAGCTATAACGCCACTTGATCTTATCAAAGTGGCTGATAATCCCCCTGGTGAAGATAATAAGTTGAAGTAAAAAAAATAGACCCTTATTAGGTTATAATTAAAAAAAAAAAAAAAAAAAAAAGCTCCAGGCCCTTGCTCATTAATAGAACGCTTTGTATTCCATGAACCATTCACCAAATAGATTACTACCCTAGGTGGTAGTACCGCCTTCATCACGGCATGCAGGTTATGAAAAATGGTTAATGTAAAAGGTAACACAGTTGAGCAAATATGTATGCACAATTTGTAACTTGCAATTTCAGTGTTTGCATTAAATCTTTCAGATGGTCCTCTCTGAGGGGTTTCATTGATTTTTGCAGCCAGTGTTGTTGTGAATTAATTTCATTAGAAGATGATAGCACTGTCCTAGTTGGCAGTCAAGATTTTAGTGTTTTGCATGTACCAAAATCAAACTATTGGTTTTACAGTAATGTGCCCTATAATATCATATATCCATTCAGACACTAAGCACTGGTTTACACCAGTGCGATTTCTCATGCAATTTGACAGTTCAAAATCGCATGACAAGCTGCACCCTATCTGCAGCGACTTTGAAAAAAGGTCCCTGTACTATTCTGCAATTTCATGGCAACTTGTATTTGCTTCTGTTAAATGAAGCCACACATCAAGGCCGCCCTGGTGTGAGCCAGGGCTAATTTCTGTATTAAGGGGTGTTTTTTTTTATTTATTTTTTTCATGGATTGGCCAACCCACATGCTAATTTACACCATTTTGAAGGTCCTTGAGAAGTAAAACAATTTAGCAGTATATTTTATAGTCCTGACAAATTTGTGTGTGACTTGTATATAATATTTTTTCTTGCAGCAGAGAATGGCACAGGAAGTACTGACCCATTTAAAAGAGCATCCTGATGCCTGGACAAGAGTTGACACAATTCTTGAGTTCTCACAGAATATGAACACCAAAGTAAGCACACATGTTCAGCTCAACTCACACCTCTTGCCCTCCCCACCCACTTTATTCTTGGTCTATAAACTTTGAGGAAAGTACACATTTGCCCATTTGTTTGTTTTTTTTGTTTTTTTTTTCTTTTCTTTTTTTTAAATAAAGAATAGTTTCCCTTGCTGCATTTGTTGAAAAAATTCAAACAGTTCTATTTTTAATTTTAGGATAAATTGATAAAACAAAGTCGATTAAGTTGCACATTGATATTTGTCACTCATAGAACTTCAGATTCTTAATTGGGGTTTAGGTCAAGTGCAGAAAAGGGAAGTGTATTTTTAGTTAAACTTCTAGCTTAGTACCTCATACATCCTGAATGGGGTAGATGTTTGGAGCTTCCTCCTGGAAAAATCTGTAAAGTGAGAGAGCTTTATAATCAAGCACTTTTCAGGAGGGCTGTGAGAGCTAGTGTATACCTTGTCTGCTGGGTAGATACCCCAAATATTATACTATATTTTATAAGAACAGAACTTTTTGTATTAAATATACATTTTGACTGTTGAACGTTCAATTTTCCTTTTTAAATGTGTAATTTGGCTGTCCCTGTTGCTTTGTTAACATGTGAGTTTTTTACCTGTTAAAATAATTGTTAAATTGGAACCTAGGTATGCACTTTGGCTAATTTAGATTATCTTGTTGGCATCAATTACTCAGTATGGAACTGTGA